>NW_023614473.1:0-60001 GCF_013339695.2 Rhipicephalus sanguineus
CGTCCACACACACAAAAAAACTCATATTCAGAAAAGTATACAAACCCATGGGACACACGTAAAACACGGAAGCATGTTCGGTTATATGTACAGTGTTTTACATTTTACGAATGAAAACTGCATCATGTAGCCACACATTACGGAAAACTAAATAACTATACAGACAGGAGCACGATACACACGCGCTGCCATCTGTTTACTCTTGTGGAGTTTGAGTCTGATGGTCACTTTCGAGCCATCCTGCTCGCGTCTATTAAGAACGCGCTTTCGTTTTGGATGTCCAGCCCGTATTGCATTTTTCAGCGTACGTAGTACGTCTTCGATGTACTGCATCGTCGAACAGCTGACGCTCTCCTTAGATCTCTGTCGCCGTGCAAGCGACCTCTTCACGTCAACTGCATCAAGCTCTACGTCACTCATCAGAGCTGCTTGTGTCGCCAGGATGGCTCCTTTTCCACCGAGTGCGATCGTGATAAAGAAAACGAGCCCAGACAGCAGCAGTATCGCCAAAGATATATTGAAGAGACTGATAATAAAGTAAGGAGGCAGCAATGTGCCCTAAGCTACCGCTATACCAGAAATGTTCCAGAACAAGCGTTACGACACAAAGGAATCACGTTACATGAAACATACAGTGAAATGAAACATGTAGGTACAGACGGGGACAAAATTTTGCGACATGCCGGAGCGGTCGTTCGAAAGCTGCCCCTGAGACACCAGGAGACGCAGCGCGCGCGTCGACGCTATTACGGAGCACATGCGCTATCGCCGTTTTGGCGTGCGGCGCTGCTTGTTCCGCACTTAGGCGCGGGCAGTCGCTTTTCACTACTCTCACTGCTTGGACGCACGAACAAAACTTTATTCAGAAAAGAACCTGCAAGGTTACTCGCCCTGGATCAGGCCACCCGGACATAATGTGCGGTGAGGCATAGCTTTTTCACCCCTGATCGAGCCATGCTTCCGTCGTGCTCGGCACACGGCCTGTCGAATATACTCAAACGGCACGTGCTCGTAGTTTCCGATGCGTTTACCTCGTGTCTTTGATGAGAGGAGTGGATCAACGTCTGTCTTTTTCTTTCTTTCAATAATCGTTTCATTGTTCTTGCTTCTTGCCATACACCCTTGACAGGCCATTCCCGGATGGATTCTGTTTCAACAAGATAAAAGTCCCCTACAGACATCTCTGATAGCGGGCGCTGCTCTCGATGCTCTTGGCGTCCTGCAGCTTCCATGGCCTCCATAGGGAGCCGACAGGAACCTCACTGAAAATGTGGTGGGTATACTCAAAGCCAACCTAGAGAAATCCCACTCGGGGAATGCCAACGCGGGCACGCTGTGGGAAGCGATCAAAGCAGAGTGTGAACGGCTTCGCACTAACACCGACGAGGTCCGTTCTCTGTCGCCAGCCAATGCCACGCCATTTGAGGAACGTTGTCGCTGCTGGCGGCGATTTCTCCAAGTACTATGAATTGTCCATCTGTCAGTGAATTGTTTCTTGGCCTCAGTTTTGTTTCATGACAATAAACGCATTGCCTCAGAAATCTGTCTCTCTTTCTTTTGCGCTTCGCGTCGGCACGATCATTCCGAATGGGTGGCGGTGCACGGTAACGCTCGCAGTCGCAGACGAGTTTTTTCGACAAGAGGTTTTCACTGAAGCGGGCAGTTTTCGAAAAACCGAGTGTCTGTCGCAAGCAAGAATAAGGAAATGATTATTGAAAGAAAGAAAGAAAGAAAAAAAAAACAGACGTTGATCTACTTCTGTCCTCAAAGACGCGAGATAAACGCAGCGGGAGCTGCGAACACTTGCCGTTTGAGCAGTCGACAGGCCGCACGCCGAGCACGACGGTCGCATGGCTCGAACAGTGCGAGCAGTGAAAAGTGACTGTGCGCCCAAGTGCGGAACAAGCAGCATCTCACGCGAAATAGGCGATCAGGCAGGCAAACGAGCGAATATGGGACGCGCATGCGCGCAGTAATTGTCCAGCGTAGCCTCGACGCGCGCGTTGTGCCTCCTCGTGTCCCAGAGGCAGCTTTCGAACGGCGCTCCGGATTCTCGCAAAATTTTGTCCCTGACTGTGCATTTCAAATGCGGTTCACTTGAGATACACGAAGTTGACTAAAGGTATTGCATACTTCAAAGTCATTGCATTTAGCTATGAATATGGGCGAGACAAGAGTGTCTCATTTCACATGGTTCTTTACGCACCCTAAGAGAGGCGTTCATTTCAATGCAGGAGGACACCACGATCAGCTGTGCATTGCTGAGGCCTGGAAAATAATAACATAAAAGACAACGTCAGAAAGCTGTGCACTTCGCGGATGTAATTGAGTAGATCTCAACGTAATATCTACCAACGAAATGTTCAACAGTCTCACCGTCAAAGTAAAGAGCTCTACGTGAGTTGTACACTGCTTTTTTTAATTACCCAAACAAGATAATCGCATGATACTACACGTAGTGCACACGAATTAGTTGGAGGAACTCCAAAAGCGAATACGAATTCAGTTTCTGACTGGTGAATAGTGTTAAATATCATGCTTTTAGTTATATGGTTGATAAAAATTGCATGCCCCTGAATAAAATAAATGGGATTTTTTAAATTTGCTTATTTAGTTCACGCGTAAAACCTCACTATTTCAACGTAAGTTTTAGTGTTTGCTTAGTCACTCTGCATGAAATTATCTCTCAAGCTTTTAGATTGAGTCGTTGGTTTCATTGTAGAGAGAGAGAGAGGGTAGGGTAGGAGGATGACAACTTGCCAAAAAACACAATGGTTTTTTGGCAAATTTCGCCTGATTGGCTTTCTTTCGCAACCTTTATCATAGTAACAACATTCCGCTTGCTCCAGTTCATATTCTGCGTCTCGATCCGTTTTAGAACGTGGTTTTAGAACCACGTTCTAAAAGTAAAACCTATATTTAGCCTGACTAATGCTTCTCAAAATTAACGTCAAATTTTATCTATTGCCCAATGGAACTATCTACGTTCAACTATTGTCTCGCTTACGGAATAAGCACCATTTCAAGCTTTTCCACTAACTTTTTTAGAGCGTAAGGTGCCGTAGCCTGCGCGCATTTACATCTTTACCGTAAAGGTGGTTTCATCCTGATTAGTAGTGCGTGATATATTTGCAGTACAGTTGTGTTTCTTCTGAAATATATAGAAATGAAACTTTTATTGCTTAAGCTTGTGCTCAGAAGGAAGTCTGTGGCACTGTACAACGATAACGACGGGAATAGTCGACTAATTGACCAATCAGGACTGAAGTGGCTCTCTGTCGGGCCTTATATTCCCACGTGACGCAGGCAATTCCGTATGACACGATTGTAACTTGTTAAAGCTGTCAGTAAGACGTCCGTTAACAAAACACCCCTGCTGTACCGTTGCTAAAAATAGCCAAGCCGCCTCCGCGCCGAGGAACAGCCGCCCGGGCCGTCGCCGTAGCAACCGCCACACTTTCTTACACCGTGGCTCAGGGACAGCGATTTCAACACACCCAGAGTGACAAGCT
This sequence comes from Rhipicephalus sanguineus, assembly GCF_013339695.2. Classification (NCBI taxonomy): domain Eukaryota; kingdom Metazoa; phylum Arthropoda; class Arachnida; order Ixodida; family Ixodidae; genus Rhipicephalus; species Rhipicephalus sanguineus. Next base: position 3,513 of record NW_023614473.1, read on the forward strand.
TTGCTTGTATTCCGGATCCACCCGTCGCCGTCTCTTGGCTGCCGCTTCTTCGGCCAAGCACGCTGGATCCACTCGTCGCCGGCGTTGTGATTCCCGTGCTGCAGCACGACGAGCTGAGGAGCAACCAGCTTCGCTGTTCCATGCTCATGTCTAGCAATCTGGGCCATCGAGTACTGCGGCAAAGTCGACCCTAAAGGGAAGCGCTCGGCGTAACGCTATGGCGAGCGTTCTATAAAAATTGATTATTAAAGGATGCCTTAATATTCGCAAATTGCACTTAAGGCACTTAATGCTGACAGCGTTCTTGTGCTGTACATAGCAATTAGTTTGAATTCACCGGCTGGATTTTTTTCCTGAGACACTTTCGTGGATCCATTGAAAATGCATGGGGTGACTTTTCAAAAGTTAATTGTAGCACAATGATCATTTATTCGCTAATTGCACTCTAGTGACAAGTACAGTACGACAACCTTTCCATGTGCTTGCACTTTGGTATGATTACGCTGGCTGGGTTTTTTTTCCTGAAGAGGTTTCCTAAATCCTACTGCGGGAAAGCAGCCCTACAGGGGTAAGAAAATGCCTGTCGCTAAATTGATGAGAAAGTGCATGTTGATCACGTTAAAACTCAGAAAAGTCTGCAGATGTGATGCACATTATCACGCTGACGTATAGGAAATTGGTAATAGTAATAAATAATAGTAAAGAATCTAACAATTTATTTGAAATTTATGGGCGCAAGCTCTTAGTGTAGAAGCACATCTATAGTATAGATGGTATTTCAAGGTATATAGTCACGATAAGACGATAGATCACAATTTCATATAATGGATTTCTACTGTTCATTTTTATCGTTGATTAGTAACAAAGATTAATTACAATCAATTAATTATATGCAACCTAGTGTTCAGTGGTGTCAAACGAAAAGTATCCGAAATGGCAATGTAGCTTTTTAATAATAGCAGTGACATCTATATATATTTAGTAATCATGGTCATCCTTATCTATCTATCTATCTATCTATCTATCTATCTATCTATCTATCTATCTATCTATCTATCTATCTATCTATCTATCTATCAAGCCGCCTACGACTTTGTGCTCTCTATTCCCCCTCCCCATGTGTAGGGTAGCAAACTGGACGCATTGTCTAGTTAACCACCCTGCCTTTCCTGCATTCCTTCTCTCTCTCTCTCTCTCTCTTGACCGTTTCGTTAACGTGATGTACACCAAAAGTGGTGTGGCATCACGTGAATGCATGACGAATATAAATGGCAGGTCATAAGATCAAAATCATGACATGCATATCATGAACGGTATGATTTACATGCCACGGTCTTGTCCTTTCGCTGCCGTTGCGTTAATTTAATGTATACCAAAATTAGTAAGGCGTGACAAGAGATGTATGACGAACATAATTGACTGGTCCTAACGCGCAAGTCATGACATGCATGTCATGTACAGCATGATTTACAAAACTGCGTTGGGGCGCTCGCGGCCTTGTCATTAAATGAATATGTGCCAAAATTCGTATGGCGTGACATTTCTGTATGATGAACATAAATGACAGGAGGTAATATCAAAATCATAAAATGCATGTCATGTACCGCATGACTACCATTACACGCTCATGGTGCGCTCGCAGCCGTTTCGCTAGTTTGATAGATACCAAAACTTGTATTGTGCGACGTGACTGTATGCCGAACATAAATTAGAAGTAATAGCATTAAAATCATGACATGTATGCCATATACGGCATGATTTACATGCCACGCTCATGGTGCGCTCGCGGCCGTTTCATTCATTGGATATATACCAATATTGATATGGCATGACATGACTGTATAAAGAACATAAACGACAGGTCCTAACATGCAAATTCGGACATGCATATCATGTACGGCACGACTTTCATGCCGCGCTTGTGATGCACCTGACGAATACACCGCCCATCGAAACATCAACCAACTGGTATGAGGCCCTCACTAAGGCGAAAGCCTTAGATGTCTCATCAAACGCGAAACTTGACTGCCGGCGTCTTCGAGATTTGGCGGCATGTGACGATACTTCGCGAGACCGGCGTCGGCATCGAAGGATGCAAAAAAAGTAATTAAGGGTCTAGAGTCACGTGATACTCATGTGAATATGCGTGTGCCTGTGTACGTGCGTGTACGTGCAGTCGGCCTACCAAAAGTCACATAACCTCATTAATTACGTCATTAAGGGTCTAGAGTCACGTGATACTCACGTGAATATTGCCACGCCCACTTCTTTTTTATTTTGATGTATTCGGGTTTGACCAGAAAGGACGGTTATCAACGCTGTCCGCGAAGCAGTGTTAGAGAAGCTTCCCGATAGCAGTAGATCGTTTTGTTAAGATTGCGCGCCGCACGCGAATGTTCCAGCTTTGTCTAGAGATAACGCCGCCACCAGCGATATCGCTGAAAAGTTCGATAGCGCCTGTATAAAAGCCGACGCGCTTGACCACTTGTCAGTTGATCGACGGTCGACGCTCTGTTCACCGCTATCAGTTTAATGCTGTAGCTGAAGTTTCATTTTCCAGGCCACAAGTTCAGCCTAATAAAGAGTTTCATCTCGGACGTGCTGAGTGCTGCTTTCGTCGACGTCACGACCACGTGACATCTGGTGGAGGTGCTGTTTGTTCATGATCCGGACGCCCCCGTCAAGCCGTGAACCCAGCCCCCAGCGCGGAGAAGACATCGACGCCAACCACGACCAGCGAGCTAGCCGTAGGCAACAAGGACTAGCACCGGAGTACGGGCCTCTACCCGACCACACTCGGAACAGAAAGGCCAGGACCACGACTGTGGCAACGATGACAGACACTGCGCCACCGCCCGCGATCGTGATGCAGCAGCCAAGGGAGCCGCCGATCTTTCGGGGATCATCATGTGAGGACCCAAAAACGTGGCTCGAGTCGTACGAGAGGACTGCGGCCTTCAACAACTGGGACCTCAGCGACAAGTTACGCTACGTGTACTTCGCTTTGGAAGACAGCGCCAGGACGTGGTTCGAGAACAGGGAGTGTACACTGACAACGTGGGACATCTTCCGGACCAGCTTCCTCGCAGCGTTCACAAGCGTCGTGCGAAAAGAAAGGGCCGCCGCTTTACTGGAGACACGGGTCCAGCTCCCGAATGAAAACGTGACAATCTTCGCGGAAGAAATGGCCAGACTCTTCCGCCACACCGACCCTAACATGACCGAGGAGAAGAAGGTCCGTTTCCTCATGCGAGGAGTATAGCTCTTCACTGGGTTCATGCGGAACCCACCCAAGACAGTCCAGGAATTTGTCTCCGAGGCCACAACAATCGAGAGCACGTTGGAAATGCGCACCCGGCAATACAACCGCCGCTTGACCCAAGATAGCACAGCGGTTCAAGCTATCGGCTCCGACGATCTGCGCGAGACCATAAGGGCCGTAGTGCGCGAAGAACTTCGTCGAATGTTCCCGTCGTGCCAGGCTCAAGATGCCTCGATCGCAGACATCGTCCGACAGGAAATCCAGCAGTCCCTGGGGGTCCCTGAGTCAGCGCAGCCGCAGCTGCAAGCAATGAGCTATGCTGCTGCAGCCCGACGCAACGCCCCCCCTCCACGACCACGCCAAGACGCCGCGCCGCCCCAGCTGTTCCGCCGCGAGGCACCACCGCCGCCACCACCGACGTCATACCGCCCGCCAGCCGGCCAGCGATACATGCCGAGGAAGACCGACGTTTGGCGCACCCCTGATAACCGCCCGCCCGGCTACCACTGCGGGGAGGCCGGCCACACGTATCGCCGATGCCAGTACCGACAGATGGGGCTACGCGGATTCGCCGTTAACGCGCTGCGCCCGCGGCCAGGCGAACGGCCTCGCGACATCGACGACTACCTCACCGGAACACAGTGGCAAGAACGGCGACCTTCCCGCTCGCCGTCACCCGGCCGCTACATGTCGCCGCACCGCCGGCAGTTCACTGGCCCAAACCGGGGCCGGTCGCCTAGCCCGTATCCGGAAAGTTAAGGGCAGCAGCCGATGGAGGTGCGGTTGCTACAACGAACTACCGAAGATCCTCCGCCGCCGACGACAACGCCGCAACAGAATCTAAAGAACACGCCGCAAGCCGAACGAAGCCCTGACGTCGAAACTTCACGGCCCGAGGAAGACCTGACGACGCAACGTCGAAGCAGCGGAACAAACCGACGCAGCCGTGACCCGACGCCGCGACCCAACCGCAACGCAAAACGACGAACTAGCGACCTCGACGTTCTCATTGACGGCCACAACGTCACCGCTCTCGTCGACATTGGAGCCGACTATTGCGTCATCAGTGGGCCTTTCGCCACGAAGTTGAAGAACGTTAAGACTGCTTGGGAAGGCCCCGAAATCCGCACCGCTGGAGGCAATCTAGTAACGCCGTCTGGAGTCTGCACAGCAAGAGTAACAATCAATAATCGCACGTATCCTGCGAGTTTCGTAATGTTGCAACGCTGCTCCAGGGACGTCATACTTGGCATGGATTTCTTAAACCATCACGGCGCCGTCATCGACTTAAGAACCAAATCGATAACCCTATCGTCGGACAAAACGACACCGCCGGATACGAATCCATGTCACCATGCCCTGAACGTGCTCGAGGATCAAGTTACCATCACACCTCGCTCCAGCGTCATAATTCCTGTCAAGACCGAAAAAGCTGAAGACATCGAAGGTGTCATCGAGAGCGATCAGCGTTTGCTACTAGACCGTGACATTTGCGTCGCAAGGGGCATTGCTCGGTTGCATGAAGGAAAAGGAAGCGTGATGCTAACGAACTTCAGCCAAGAATACAGGCACCTAAGCAGGGGTACGACAATTGCGTACATCGAAGAAATCTTGGCCGTCAGTGATGCGTATGCCTTTTCAGATTCTGACGAAGCTACGACGACTACCCCAATACCTGAGCCACCCTTCGACGTAAACCCAAGTCTTCCCGCTCGCCAACAGCAACAGCTTCGATGCCTTCTGCAGAAAAACAAGGGCTGTTTCTCGTCGTCATCGCGGGTCCGACAAACGCCCCTTGCTAAGCACCGCATTATAACAGAAGAAAATGCTCGACCACTCCGTCAGAGTCCCTACCGTGTTTCGACGCGGGAACGGGAGGTCGTGAAGAAACAGGTCCACGAAATGCTACGCGACGACATCATCCAGCCGTCGAAGAGTCCGTGGGCATCCCCCGTGGTGCTAGTGAAGAAGAAGGATGGGACTCTCCGTTTTTGCGTCGATTATCGTCTCCTGAACAAAGTCACGAAGAAGGACGTGTATCCCCTTCCCCGGATAGACGACACCCTGAATCGATTACACAACGCAAAGTACTTTTCGTCGATGGACCTCAAGACCGGTTACTGGCAAATGGAAGTCGACGAGAGAGACCGAGAAAAGACTGCCTTTATAACACCAGACGGCCTGTTTGAGTTCAAGGTCATGCCTTTTGGTCTTTGCTCGGCACCTGCGACTTTTCAACGGGTTATGGATACAGTACTGGCCGGATTGAAATGGCAGAGGTGCCTTGTGTACTTGGACGACGTCGTTCTGTTTTCCCCAAAGTTCGACGAACACCTTCGGTGCCTTGAAGCTACACTTCAAGCAATCAAGACCTCCGGACTCGCCTTGGAGCCTGAAAAGTGCCGCTTCGCGTACGAGGAGCTCTTGTTTTTGGGTCACGTGATCAGCAAGAATGGTGTTCGCCCGGACCCGCGGAAAACAGCTGTCATCGCTGACTTCCCGCCACCCACCCACAAGAAGGCCGTACGCCGTTTTCTCGGCTTGTGCGCCTATTACAGATGTTTCGTCAAGGAATTTTCACGGATCGCTGAGCCACTGAAGCAACTCACGAAGGCCGACGTCGAATTCAGGTGGGAAACGTCGCAAGTTCAGGCATTTCAAGAATTGAAACGACGCCTGCAGACGCCTCCGATACTCGCGCATTTCGGCGAGCACGCCGATACGGAAATCCACACCGACGCAAGCAGCGTAGGACTCGGCGCTGTCCTTGTGCAGAAGACCGACGGATTGAAAAGGGTCATCAGTTATGCTAGCCGGTCGCTATCAAAGGCAGAAATCAACTATTCCACGACAGAAAAGGAGTGCCTGGCCATCATCTGGGCTACATCGATGTTTCGCCCCTACATCTACGGCTGCCCTTCAAAGTTGTGAGTGACCACCACGCCTTGTGTTGGCTAGCCAACAAGAGGGGGGCAATGCCACGCCCACTTCTTGTTTTATTTTTATGTATTCAGGTTTGACCAGCAAGGACGGTTATCAACGCTCGACGCTGTCCGCGAAGCAGTGTTCGAGAAGCTTCCCGATTGCAGTAGATCGTTTTGTTAAGATTGCGCGCCGCACGCGAATGTTCCAGCTTTGTCTAGAGACAACGCCGCCGCCAGCGATATCGCTGGAAAGTTCGATAGCGCCTGTATAAAAGCCGACGCTCTTCACCACTTGTCAGTTGATTGACGGTCGACGCACTGTTCGCCGCTATCAGTTTATTGCTCTAGCTGGAGTTTCATTTTCCCGGCCACAAGTTCGGCCTAATAAAGAGTTTCATCTCGGACGTGCTGACTGCTGCCTTCGTCGACGTCACGACCGCGTGACAATATGCGTGTACGTGCAGTCGGCGTACCAAAAGTCACATGACCTCAGTGTAACATGACGTTATTAATGACGTCATTCTGTGACGTCATCACGTCGTCACAGATCGCCAGATTTTGAGACATCGTAGTGGCGAAATCGAAGGACATCGTTGCTTGGTGAAGGCGACCCGCATTCACGGAGGCTCTGCAAAATATTTTGAGGAGCAGAAAGCTTGCAATGCCTCCGATCCTGGAGGCATGTGCAAAACCACCTTTAAGGGAAGCTGTAGAGGTTTTAAAATTCGGTAAAATATTGTTGTTAACAAGGACCAACATTATTGTCGACGATGGAGTAATTTTTTCCGCTGTTGTGGCAGCAGGAGCTTTAAAATACGCAAAAGAAAAGTTCATCTTGCTCCGCCCACGCGAACGTGCCGAAAGTGTCGGCGTAGAAACGAACTAACCGGATCTACGTCATCGTCGGTATCTTTGGCGGAGCCGCGCAGCACTGTCGTATCATCAACCGTGGCCTCCGTGGCTAGTTCCGGCTGCGCGCGTTAGTGGAACTGATCGCAAGGCCATGCTTTCTTTAACTGTGCTGATGTTGCCGATGACGCGGCGCGCCGAAGATGACGTCACCGCGTTCACTCAGCGACTCAAGAAGCCCTGCGGCTGCAGCTGTGGTTTTTTGCCAAGAAATGCTATTTGCGTTCACTTCTGTGTATTCTCACATTGGTTTTCGAATTCAGCAGGGATCAAACTATGATTACACATTCCAAAGTAATTTTTTTAAGTGCTTCAGCCTCCCTTTGATTTCGGAGAGCTTTTTAATGTGGCGGGGGAGAGGAGGATCAGTATGTCGACTGAGAAGGAAAAGAACAAGAAAAATTGGGGGACCCTTAAGCTTCGCCTTTAAGAGTTGAACGCGATAGCGAAATCCGGCCCCTAGTGCGCACTTCAATCACTAAGTGCATACTGATTAATGTGTGTTGTTGCACAGACACGCACACGCACACAGACACACACACACACGTGCGCGCGCGCTATGTATCTATAGTAATGGTACATGTTTTCGATCTAAAGCACTTCCTTGTGCTAGAGTCGAGACATATTTCTCACAATACCTCACAGATGGCATCACATTACCTAATGTTTGCTGTTTGCTTGATAAACGCCTCCTCTAGAAAGAAGGCGTTGGCTTGATATGTTTTCCGCTAGATGGACATAGTTGTCCAATTTTAGAGCTGTTTGAAAGTTCGTCTATGTTTTTAGCGGTGATGGCTGCACTATCCCGGCTTTTTTCAAAGCATGGTGTCGCGCAAAAAACGTAGTTTGACGGCCTCGCCAATGCGCCTAAAAATCGCCGAATGGGCTCATTTTCTTCGTGACACCTGCCGAACAAAATGGGTTAAGGAGACTCCTTCCACTCCTTACAGTGTTTGTCGTGTTTTACCCGAAGCAGTCGCGAGTAACATCGTGGCTTTGACATTCTACTTCCGGACGCGCTAGCGAACGGTCGAGGAATGAACGGCTCCGATGGAGCGGCGATAGCGGCCCGTGCCGGCCGCGGTAACAGGATGGCTGCCGAAGATGATAACGCTTATGAGATTGTTCTGCCTACTTTGCCCACTGGCCGTGTTGTTCACAACGCGTTGTTTTTGCACGGAGACGTGCGTGAGCGGCCCTACAAGGTCGAAGACTTCCGAGACGCCCTCGCCGCTGCTGGTGTGCTCCCTGACGTCGTGGCGTTAGGGGCGTACCAGATCAACCACGTCTGGGCGGTGACACTGAAAACCGGTGAAGCCACGAAGAAATTAGCAGCGGTTAAGGAGCTGAAGGTCAAAGGCCGCCGGTGTGTGGTTTTCGACCCTGAGGACCAGCAGGTCAAACTGCGCCTGCATTGGATGCTTCACGGCGTCCAAGACGACGATATCCGGACCGCTTTCGCTGCATTCGGGAACGTCACCGAGGTTACCTGAGAGCGCTGGCGCGTACAAGGCATGCGAGAAAAGGGCTCCACCACAAGGACCCTGTTGCTGAAGCTGAAGCTGGGAGTAAAGGTCAACGACCTACCCCACCAAGTTCGTGTCGCCGGCGAGTTGGCCCTCGTGGTGGTGCCCGGGCGTGCAATGCAGTGCTTGCGCTGCCACGGCACGGGACACGTTCGCCGGGACTGCAGGGTGCCCCGGTGTTCGAAGTGCCGGCGTTACGGACACGCGGACGCGGACTGCGTCCGTACCTACGCGTCGGCGACCGGGCGGCCAAAGGACGACGAAAATGAAGAGCTCATGGACGTCGCCGAGGCGGAGGAGGCTGCGAGGGGAATCGACGAGGCAGGAAAGCGGTCAGGGTCAGAGGACACGTCGACGCCTTCCAGCGGTGACGCCCCGAAAGGAGACGGGCCGGTGGACCAACCATCTGCAGGCGACATGTCTGGGACAAAGGGCCTCCAGCCAGCAACACAAGTCGTCCCAGCGGCGTCAGGAGGCGATACCCGAAAGGGCAAGGCACCAACGCTTCCTAGAGGGGCGGGCGAGTCGAGTGTGTCCACCGACGCGACGCCGACAGTCACGTCGAGTTCACCAGCACCCAAGGTTGGCGAGCCTACAAGCTCGAACGAGCCACAACCGGAGAAGAGTGGCGTTCATACGCCGCCCAATCTCACCGCGGCCTCCAAGCGCCCCCACCCCCCTACCAGCAACAATGGTACTGAAGCGACCGTAACTGGCAACGAGGAACCACCCGCAAAGACTGCCCAAGTACGGCGGTAAACCCTTCGACCGCGCCCCAACGTCCCGGCCGACAAGCGCGGCGGCAACGCGGAGCACGTGGGGCCAGTTCAGTACCTGCGCCGGATGGCAACGCCGGCGACGGCATTGTCTAGCTACGTGCGACACGCGAGAGGTAGGCATTGTGCTGCTGGTCCCTTTTCTTTTCGTTAAAATGGCGCCTGACTGCCCGTTAAAGTTCGCGACCATAAACGTTAGAGGACAGGCAGGAAAAAGAAAGCAAAGCCAGCTTTAATGACTTCTAACGGAACGAGAGATAGACGTGCTTACAGTTCAGGAAACGAAAGTCGACGGCGAGGAGGAGACCAGCAGCATAGTGCAGCGTTTCGCGTCTAGATTTTTTGTCGTCGTTAGTCATGCAGTGGGCACATCGGCTGGATGCTTACTTTTTGTTAAGAAGTTTCCGGGGCTTCAGGTGAACGCTCACTTTTCGTGTGCGTCGGGCCGGTGTGCCTCTCTTGACTTCTCAATGTACAACAGCGAGTGGCGTGTCGTATGCGCATATGCGGCCAACAGGGCTGAAGATAGGTCCCTGTTCTTTGGTAGCCTTGAGCAACGGCTAAGTGCAAGAAGGAAGTTAGTACTGTTAGGGGATTTTAACTGCGTCCTCAGTTCCCATGACAAAACTAGCGCTCGGTCTTTTAGAGATCAGAGCACAGATATGTTGATGAGAATCGTCGAGAACTGGGACCTTGAGGACGTTGCCGAAAGTTTCCAATGTTCGGGTGTACTGAAGTACACGCGTTTCGAAGGCCCAAGCTGTGCACGACTCGACCGCATTTATGTATCGGTCGACGTACTTCCTGAATGCGTTAGTTACGAGGTAGTGCCGGTGTCCTTTTCTGACTACTGCTTAGTTCAGTGCTCTATCGGAATTACCAAGAGAAGCAACTCTTTTTCGTGGGAAACCTGGAAATTAAATAGCAAGCTCCTGGAGGACGAAGAATATAATTCGACTGTAATGAAGGAAATTAACAAATTAGATCCTAGTGAAAGCCTGCACATTTGGCAACAGTGGGAGCTGCTTAAAGAAACTTTAAAATTAAAAGCAATTAACAGAGCTACGAGCATTCGGTATAACGAGAAACGGAAAGAGTCTGAATTAAAAGCGCTGCTTGATAAGCTACTCAAGCAGGAATGCCGAGCCCCCGGAAAATGGATAGAAGATATCAGAAAAACAAAACAAAACTTAGAGCAGCTGGACGAAAAAGTTATCGGGGTGCGCTTCTGAGGGCAAGGGCAGAGGACACCGCTGCAGGCAAAACGCCTACGAAACGCGCGCTATGCTCAGAAAAAGCACGTGCCGAAAGGAACCGCATACACCAAATAGAATAGGGTGGTACCTTATCAAAAGATACAGATGGCATAAGAAGAGCTTTCACGGAACATTATCGGGCGCTGTTCGCATTGCACGACGTAGACCTTGAAAGCGTCAAAATTGAATTTCCGTCGGGTTTACCCCGTCTGGACGACGAAGGGAAGGAGAGTTTGGAGCGTGCAATACCAGTGACCGAAGTGGAGCATGCTATAGACAAGTTAAATCCTGGAAAGTCCCCAGGACCGGATGGATTCACTGCCGCCTTTTATAAAATGTTAAACACGAGATTAGCCCGATTCTGACAGTTATATTTAATGAAGCGTATAAATTGAACACATTGCCTCCATCCTACAAGTCTTCCCACACTGTTCTCATACCCAAGACCGATGATGTACATAAACTCAGATCTGTAACAGCGTATCGACCCATAGCCCTAACCAACGCCGAGTATAAAATTTATATGAAAGTATTGGCTCGAAGATTGCAGACAGTCATACAAGACATCGTCGGGCCTCACCAGACATGTGGCATCAAAGGGCGATCTATTGTCCTAAACATTCATAAATCGCGGAGCATACTGGAATATAGTGATTTTTCGTATGAGCAGGTTGCCATATTAGATTGATCTGGAAAAGGCTTTTGATTGTGTTGATCACAAAATTTTGTTTGCTGTTTTAAATCACGCTAACGTCGGTTCTGTCATCTGCGAGGGAGTGGCCCTGGCGTACCGAAACTGCACGACCAGGTTGATAGTAAATAAGAGTGTGGGGGCCCCCATTAGTGTGCAACGTTCGCTTCGGCAGGGTTGCCCCTCAGCCCCCTGTTATTTTGTATTTATATTGAAACATTGTGTTTGAAGGTAATCAACAACAACAGAATCAATGGTTTCCGGTTACATGCAGCTGAAGTCAAGCTGCTTGCGTATGCAGACCATGTAGCCGTTTTCACAAAGGATCAACACAGTATAGAACAGGCTGTCAAAGCTGTGCGTGATTTCAGCCAAGCTACAGGGAGCGGTGTTAACTGGTCCAAATGCCTAGGGCTCTGGCACGGATCGTGGCCAAAGAAACCAGACCACTTTCCTAACGTGCCCTGGGTGACGACCCCGGGCAAGTACTTGGGCGTTCCGCTGGAGAGTTATTGCGACAGCGATCATTATTGGAAAAGTCAGGCTAAGGATACGCAAGAGAAAGCAGAGAAGTGGAAAGCAGGCTCCCGATCGATCTTTTCCAGAGCCACTATTTGCAACCTGTTTTTCATCAGCAAGCTCTGGTACGTTATGCAAGTGCTGCACTGCTCACGGACTAACGTGCAAGAGTTCCACAGGATATTTGCCACTTTTGTCTGGGCTTCTGGGTGGGAACGATGCAGCCGTACCAACTTGTTCCGACGGGTGAAAGACGGCGGGCTCGGACTGGGTCACCTCTTCTTACGTCAGCTGGTTAACCGGTTTTTGTTCTTTAGAGATGTCACCGATCCTTTCCTGCGCACCATATGCCAATTGCGACTAGGTAGACTGCTGCCGGAGTATGTTGTCTCGACTGAAGAGTGTGTAGGAGGGATTGGTGGATTTTATGAAGAAATAGCGTCGAGTGTGAGATTTCTTACCGTACGGTTTTCGAGAGAATATCTCGCCAATTTGAAACGAAAGGAACTTTACTTTGCTCTTTGTGATGTTGTCTTGCCTGTACCGTTGTATAGGTCATTCTACAGTGGAGGCACAGGTAGCAATGTGTTAAAGAGAGTGAAAAAATGCACGTGCAGCCCGGAACAAAACATTCTTTTTTAAGGTTCATTCAGGAACGTTACCGGTCAAAACTTTTTGGAGCGAAAGGGATGCTTTTTGCCGTGGGGTACACACTGTTTAATTTGCAAGGTACCAGGAACAATAGATCATGTTCTTTTGCAATGTTGGGAAGGGGTTTATTTTTGGGATGTGTTACAAAGAACTATCAAGAAAGACTTACCTCTGGACCCGTACGGCATTAGGCTCTTGAATGTCGATCATGAATACGGGGTTCCTCTAGACACCATCACGCTCTTGGGCCTCCACTCTTTGTGGCGATCGAGAATGGCAGGTTGTCACTTCGATAAAGATGCGCGGCCTGCACGAGCCTACTTTAGAGAAAGTATTCATTGCTTTGTAGAAATTCATAAGGCAGCACCGGAACCACCAGCGTGGCTCCCAACACTAGAGCCGCTGGTGACATTACGCGAATTTTAATATGACGACACCAGCGTGACGCTGGTTGACAGCTCAGTCACCGTATGTACTGTGTACATTGGGTGGTTTTACAAGTGTTGATTGTAGTACTTGTTCTGTACCTAAGACAGGTAATAAAGAAAAAAAAACATCGTGGCTTTGTGGTAGAACACCTGCTTAGCCACGCAAACGGCCCTGGTTCGATCCTCAATGGGACCGAAGATTTTATTGTTCATTTTATTTACACCTTTCTCGATGTTTCGGTCACGGACGATTTTTCGCTCACCAGCTACGTAGCGACGCCGGTATTTCTGCGAAACGAGCTCTCTACCGCTATCGCGTTAAAATGGCTATCGCCTCCGAATCGTCTTAGGCGATCGCGTAAGTGTCCCTCTGAGTTTTTCCTGTTCATACAACCTCTATAGCACACCTATTCGGTGCCTTCGACTACTGTGTCCCTCATTATCACAAATTCAGTCATGCGATACTACCAATAAGCACTTCACAAAATTCAGGTGGCAGTACTAACATTTAGTAGTCCGACGTCGCCGACATGGGTAACTGGGGGGCAAAAAGATACGACCCGTTGAACAGAACCACGCATATATGCTTTGTCGCTAATGTGGGGGTGTCACGCACCAAGCTTCGTCGAAATTAAGCTTGGGAATGTTTTATGATAAGGATAAGTTAGTCATGCGCATAGTTTGCGTATGACTATGCAACTATGCAAAGCCCGAATATGCAAATAGAGCGCTTGCGAAAGAGTGGTTTTTCGAATGTGGCCTTGGTGGCGGTGACAGATTTCTGCCTGAAGGAGATAAACAATCCCGGTAAAGCTAAAGAAAAAGATGGCTGATCCTCTGTCATACGAATCGGTATAACACGAAAGTGAAACGTGTCGTCAAGTAGCAGTTGATTGTTTACAGTGCATTGGTATATGAGAGCTTGTACAATGTCTACTGTTGTTTGGGAGACATAGCACCGCTTGATGTGGACGCACTCACGTTGACACCTAGTCGCACATCTCCGTACCTACTACTAACACCCATGATCATGATTTAACCCCTCGCTGCAGCTGAAGTTCTTAACACATATGTGGACACCGCACATGGGTGATTCCCGCGCAAATATCGCATCAACGGGCACATAATAAACATTGAAACTCGATATGCACTCCTTCAAAACGTCGTGAAACGCGAAGAGAAACGCTACGCGCATCGTCTCTTCTAGCTTGGCCGCTAATTCGCACAGGGCGAACGGGGAACGCGTTGCGACAGCCAGGCGAGCGTCGGAGAGCTATTTTTCGATATGGATGGATGCTATGAACGAGGCTTGGGCTAAAGCCACCCCGCGGTGTGTTAAAGCGTCGAAGAAATTACATTTCCAGTGTAAACGCGCCGAATGGGGACGGTCGTAGCAACGGCGCGTTTCTTTTTTCAAACCTGGTGGCACACATCTCACCAACCCGTTATATAGGGGACGCTCACAGCATCCATCCAAGAGCACTGCGAGAGGAAAGTGTGAAAGATAAAAGGCGCGTTCATGTAGCCTCCGTTGTTTGTTTGGCGGTGGCTCAGCGGGCTAAACTCCCGCCAGCCATCGTCGCGGACCGAGAGGTCATGGGTTCGACTCCAGCCATCAAAACTTCTTTACAGTTTTTTATTGCCATTTGATGGGCGTTTATTTTGCCGACGTATTTCCGTGACGTAAATACGTCATGAAAGTCTCGATGGACCCCGGCATAAAACATTTTCGTGTTAGAAAAGAAACAGGAATCCGGTGGTTGTGTTGCCGTTCTTGCACACAATAACGCACAGATTAAAAATAATGGCTTCCCGCTGCAATGCGCCGATGATATTCGCGGCGCCCAAAAAAACAGATACGTTTGTGTCTAAAATTCCCATGTAGAGCACTGATAAAGACGCCCGAGATGCAACATGTGACGTCAAACGGGACAAGTGATTTGTTGAGTGCAAGGAAAAAGTAGTTTATAGGATTCCTCTGTCCTGCGGCTCATTATACATTCGGCAGACGGGCAGGGGCCTCAACGAAAGGCTACAGGAACAAAAGAATATGTGTAATAGAGTTACAATCGAGGGGAATCACGCTCAGCACTGATCTGCCTGTAAGGGTAACCCGAATTTCAGTGACAAAACTATGTTGACACAGCAGGGACCGAATTAAAAAAAAGACAATTGTAGAAGCGCACGCTATGCCGTCGGGGCAGTGTTGCGCATGTGTGAGCTCTCCGTCCGTTGCACTTAAAGACAAGCAAGCTGCATTTCTAGCGAAACAAAGATAATTTTAGTCGCCGCACATCTTTCATCTTGGATTCTGATATGGCATTTTGGTAACGTAAACTTCCAAGAAAAATGCAAGGGTTTTTACTATTGTTAGCATTAATGTTTGCCCATGCGCGGTTTGCCAACAGTGCCCTATCCTTTTTTTGTTTTTACCCACCCCTTCTTGTCTACTTGTTTCATTAAATCGTTGCTGGATGCGCTTCGTCTCTTCATTCGTATCTGCCTTCTTTGTAAACTTTGCATCGCTGACTTTTTCATCCATTATGTTCTAACTAATCCCTACAGAAGATCTTCCGAGAGGGTAAGGCATCGCGTAGCCATTTATAGTATGATATAGCAAGTGGGCAGGAAAGGGATGTGATTGTGAGGAGGAATGATATAGTTGGGGTGAGGAGTAGAGAAAGAATGAAGGGAGAGGGTGAATTCATAGCATAGTAATGTATAGAAGAGTATAGCAAGGGGTAGAGAGAGAAAAGTGAGGATGAGGAGGAGTGATTTGAGAGTAAGGATGATGGAAAGGAGGATGGCAGAGTGTAAAGCATAGAATATACTTGTATATTATAGTAAAGCAAGGAGCGGGAAAGGAAAGAGAAGGTGGAGAGGAGGGAAAGGAGGAGGTTAATGCAACCACCGCCACTGTTTCATAAGTCTTCGCGCCACTAGTACGGAGCTGCCCCAATGTTAACGCGACAGCGTTAGAGAGCTCACAGAAATTCCGATGTCGGCTTTGGCGGCGGCGTCGTTGTCCGTGAGCTAAAATTCGAGATAGATGCAAAGAGGTAAATAATAAAAAATATTCGGCCCGTCTGAGAGTCGAAACAAGGCCTTGTGCATGACAAGCTGCTGTTCAACCACGAAGCCACGCCAGTGCTTGAAACTGCTTCGTAAAAAAACGCTTATAAGAATGTCATGTATTGGGAGGGGTCGCCTTAACGCATGTAGGGTAAGGCGGTGCAACATGGGACAAAAATGTGAAAATAGTGAATATTATTTTTTATTTCACTTGTTACCATAAAACGTCAACGCCGTAACTTTCTTTGGGTACAAGGTATGTGCTACATAAATATGGCGGTGTTGGGACTGTTGAAGTTTAAAGTTTATTGTAACATCACGAAAATAAAAGTGACATGGTTCATAAGTATTACAGAAAGAGGTCCAGAAGTAAACACTCTCAGGGGGACCTCCTAGCGATATTGTATTGATTGAATACAGGGCAGGCAAGTGGCGAGCAAAAGAAAAACATATTGGAAACAAGGAAAAAAACAGGAACACAAAGAAAAGAAAACAAAAGAAAAAGAACAAAAGTTTACCTTAAAAAAGGAAAAAAAAGTTTATTTTAAAAAGAAACAAGAAAATGCACCAGATGTCTCATTTTACCCCAATCTGCGGGGCAAAGCGAGACGCTGCGTGGGGCGAAACGAGACGGTGTGAAAAAATTTCATCCCTTCAGTTCTTACAGTACAGCACAGAAATTCACTCCGTGGGCCCTCACGCAGTCTTCATGAGCACAGTCTTTGCACTCGACGCATTTAATCAATACAGAACCCGGCGCTGTGTTACTCCAAAACTCCTGAACAACATCCAGTTCATTTTTCTAGTCGTTTTCCTCCCAGGAAGCTCTAGATGATGTCCTGGTGCACGTCCGCACCATCCTAAACAAAAGAATATTATATAATGAGCGCAAGTAAATTTTTCACTTAATAAGACATTCTCTAAGGCAATTCAATGCCTTTTTGTCGCGTTTTGCCTCTCTCACATGCCCAAAATTTAAAAAATTTCCCGTTTGGCTCATGGCACCAAATGAACTAAACTTTTGGGGGCATGTAGCTAACAACATAAATACTTGCGGTCGGATACTGACGTCGGAAGACTGACGTCGGAGTAGCTTCATGCACGCATCAGGAAATTTGGACGAGCAGAATTTCGCCCTTTTTCGGTGGGTCACGAACACACTGGCATTGCTGACATCAGCCGCGCAATTTTTCCCGCGTGAACGCTGTGAGCGATCATCAACTTTTACACAAAAACGTCGAAAACTACCGGCACCTATCGCATAGAGAAACAAAGAAAAGGTACTTTTTGTATTAGCTATAGAGGGCGGCAAAGTCAAAATGTCGCGTTTTGCCCTCGTCTCATTTTGCCCCGCCTTACCCTAATATTGCGTGGAAGCATTCTAGAATCGTGCCAGGCTTCAAGATATCTGAATTAAGCAAAGAGAGGGTGGTTTAAAGGGACACTGAAGGCAAATAAAAATTTATGTCAGAGTGAAAGGTCAATGTTTGAGAACGTCTAAAACGTCAATATTATCAATAGCAGTGATCTAGTAATCGAAAAATTAAGGTAAATGTAGGACACTGTGTGCGCCACCAGTGGGACGTTTTGGAACGAGCCCGATGGCGTCAAGAGTCCCGAGTACAAATTATTACTAGTATTCAAGCTACTCATGATGAAAAATTACACCATCTCCCGCTAAAGGGGACCATGAGGCGATGCGAAGCCGGAGCACTTGCACGATCGCGTTCTGTTGGCTACCGACCTAGCGTCGTGGAACGCGAAGAGGGACGCTACGCGCGTCGTATCTTCCATCTAGCCTGGCCGTTAATTCTCACAGGGCGAGCGGGGAACGCGGTCGACAGGCGGGCGAGAGGGGGGCAGTAGAAGAGGAGGGAGAAGGGGAGGGGACGCGCATGCGCTCGAGCTCATCGCGGCGTTGCGCAGGAGAGAATTTCGGCATGTCTAGCCCGCGTTTCAGAGGAAGAGTGGAAAGGGAAAGTGGAGAGGGGAAAGGGAGGGGGAAAGTGGAGAGAGGAAGGGCAGAGGGGAAGGGGAGAGGGTGAGTGGAGAGGAGGTGTGTGGTATGGAGGAAGGAAAAACTAAGGAGAG
Organism: Rhipicephalus sanguineus; assembly: GCF_013339695.2. Lineage (NCBI taxonomy): Eukaryota > Metazoa > Arthropoda > Arachnida > Ixodida > Ixodidae > Rhipicephalus > Rhipicephalus sanguineus. The sequence continues at coordinate 21,618 of NW_023614473.1, forward strand.
GCCCTATCGTATCCCAATGCATTGCGAAAAGTGTGGCGGAAGTGACGTCAGATTTATGGGGCAAACAAACCGGTATGGGGCAAACAAAACAGCAGACGACCCGCGGCGTGCTCTCCGCGGTGATTAGCTTCTGCACAGATTTGTAGTCCCGGCGTAAACTTAGCGCGTATTGTGCGGTTCGCACACAGTAAAATGTTGCAAGCAGACTTTTACCAGGCTGTTCGCGCGTGGCAGGCCCGAGCGCTGCGTGCTGAAATTCTTCGTGGAGCGTTTTTGTGCAACAGTACAGAATACCGGTACGTGCCGTGATCAAAAGTGTTCAGCCCCTGCATCATCGTATTCGAACTCACGTAGCAGTGACGCGTTCTGCTGGGCGTTAGGCCTTCTCTTTCTCGTAGCCAGATTTCCCGATTTGTTGCCGGATTAGCGGTTCTTTGTTCGTGTATATGGAGTGAGCGTAGTAGCTATTCGGCGCAACGCAAACCTATAGTTGACGTAACTTCACGTCGAAAAAAGGACACCGCTGTATTGTATACGCGATCGTGCACGTAAAGTTTGTAATTCTAGTACGCACATAACAGCAAGCACACAGCGAGCGCATAACGCACAATACATACATCACGTAGTCCGATAACAACAACATAAGTTTATTGCCCTTTTGCTGAACGACACAGCCTCTAAAAACGTACGATGCCTTCGGCGCATGTTATGTACGGCGCGTCAGACGCCAAAAACAAACGTTCACGTGTGTTCTGAGTTGACACAATGAGTAAGAAGCAACAGAGCGCACATCCGAGAGCTTCGTCGCATGCAAATACCATGCATTAGTGATCAGCAATGAAGCGAACGTGTACGTACACATGAAAAGTGACATCCGGTACTTTCCGCAGTGCACGCGATTTGCACCGGGTATACGCAACCATACGCAACAGCTGGGCAGTGCGTAGCTTTCTTAAAGAACACACACAAGCAGCAGCATGCGTGAATCGACTGCGCCGCGGCGCCGCTTGCACGGCGAAAAAAAAAGGGCTCGAATCGCGCATGCGCTTGCAAACGACACGGCGGAAATCGCGAAATGTTTCGAGGCTCCTTCGCTAGGAGGCGATGCGGGTGTTTGCGATGTGGAGGCTTCACGCATGTGACGTCAGGGCCTCTCCTTATTTTTCCTTCCTCCATGGTGTGTGGAGAGGGTATGCGCATGCGCAGTAAGGGTGGTCACGCCGCACACCACCACCACCGGATTGAGCTCCGCCTTAAGATACTTCGCATCTAAAAGAACATTCCGAAATTTGCAAGACGTTGTGTAACACGGGTTGTGCAAAAGTTCCGTTTTCGCCGGGCTGCGCTCCCCTCGCGCGGTCGCGTCTCAGTGGTAGTTTCGTTATCGCGTACTGCTGCGTGTGCCTTGCACGCTCATGAAAGTCCCTCTAGCAGACATTCCGACAAAAAGCCGTGGCCATGTGATGTTGTGTAATGTGCCCTTGAGAGCAGAAACCACGGCGTTGGCTGCCGGGCAGTAACGACGGGCAATGTTGCGCAAGGTAAATGCTACGTTAGGCCTATTCAGGCGCGTGATTTGAAATGCGTTAACGCTTTGCGGACCACCGAAACGTGATTTTCATTCAAAATAAGCATTTCCTTGGCACGAAACAAGCACTGGTTCCTGGAACGCTATTTCAGCTATCAACGTCGACTTAACGTTTGCCTTTAGTGTCTCTTAAAACTGCTGAATCATTACAAAGTGTACAGGTGCGCGTGGCACCTAACTGACGCGCAGTGAGTACTTGGCAAATTAGCAAATAGAGGAATAATGGCGTAGTGGGCGCTTCGCAACTGTACTTGCAGTAGACATTCTAGGATAGTTCGAAACAGCCAATGTTACGCGCATGAACGTTCCTTTCCATGCGGCACGGTTGAAAACAGTGCGCACGGGGCCCGATTATGCTGTCGTGTTGTACTCTTGAAGGCGAAGTCATGCTCGCTTCACTACGTGTATTGTTTTGTACAACGTAACTAGAAGCATTGGCGCATCATTTTATCAATGCAGAAACATATTTCTTGTTTCCGTGAGTTTAATGAGCTTGAAGTGCATGATTTTCGCAGCACCCTAAGCAAGCAACATATCGTGTACGAAGTCAGCTTACAGGTAGAAGCCACTGAAATTGCAGCACAGAAATCTAGTAATGAAATTAAAAATTTTTAAGGTTAATTTTAATCTGAACACTAACATCTGTGTATTTCGAAGTCTTTGAATGTCCACCCATACCTCTTTACTAGTACCCTATTTGCTGAATTTCTGTAGCTGAGCAGCCATCTTGATCTATTTGGATTCTACATAAACAGCGATCTACAACACCTGTCGTTTTATTGTTTATCTGAACCGCTTCCTATTGCCCTGTTGTGGAAATCATTGTTTTATATGCTCCGCAAAACTGCTGCACGCTTTCCTCTTGTACCATGCTAAAGGTGTCAGTGCTATATCGAGTTGGCCCGACGTGTTGGGAGCTCTGTTTAGCAGATGCGAGAAACGCGCATATCGACAGGTTGGTAGAAAAGAGTAGACTCAGGTAAATTTACAAGTAAACAATCATAAAACAGTTCTCGCAGAGTGTGCCGAGAAATTCCCTTGAGTGCTGGGGCCGTTGCCTCACTACTGTGGGAGAGAGACAAAAGAGAGACGGACTGTCGCTAGAAAACTCATCTGGATCAGAGCCACACGAAGGCCAGGGACTCAGTCTGTCAGTTCCAAAATGAAAATACATCAATTCAAGAAGTTTTGGCCCGTATTCGTGACCAACCTGACGTCGTACTGTAAAGGGCCCTTTTAATTAAGAAAGTAGAAAAAGTCACAACAAGAAACTCCCGGAAAACGTGCACATGTGCACACTCATTATTATCATGCCAGCGCGACAAATCACTATAACTCCGCTTCTACCTGACCGATTTCAAAAATTTTTGCTGCAGTCGATTCGTGAGGCAGTAACGAAGCACATTCTGCACGTGGTTTGCTGTGCGCGCAGGACGAATCTGGCACATCCTCCCCTCAGTCAGAGTCGGCCAAGCGCACAGCAAACGCGCGCAGGACGAACGCGCAGGCGCCTGCGCGCAGGCGTTGTTGTTGTTGTTGTTGTTGTTGTTGTTGTATGGCACGTCAGCCTATTGTTCTACCCGGCTAAGCCATCCATGAACATGGTCGTGGTATTAAACAAACAATAACAAGACCACCTAAACAGAATAAAGCAATAGACAATAACCCAAAGTAATCACGACATATATGTACATACACGACGTCCAGCGCACAAACATTGCGCAGAGTCTAAGGGCATATCCAATGCATACAGGGTGGTCGCGCATTCGTTCGCGTAAGCACACGCTCACGTCGCGGCTGCCTTTAATGGACGCTTCTTCCCCGATGTGAGCGAGTTCTTCGAAGCACGCAGACCGCAGGAGCCGCTCACGGATTCACCTTGGCTTTCGCCGACATCCAGCATACTCCTCTTCACCCTAATTAAGTGCACAACAAAAACCACACGACCGATTAGTAAACAGACATGCTCAGGTAAGTGTGAGAAATCTAAGCTTAGTTGAACTTAACGTCCTTGAAAATGTGATTAACAATAGACAGCATTTCTCGTCCACTACCTTCGTCTTTCCTGCTCGGAATATTCACTAGCACTATTACGTAACACAAGCTTGCACTCGTATGCGTTCAAGGCTCAGACAACGAACGGCTATCATTACGTCCGGCTCCAATTCTGGCGTCGTATGCTCCTAATGGTCTACTAGACGCTACAAACGAACGAGTTCTTCGACTTAAAACCCTCTAGTACTATTTACCTCAACGAATAGTAGACGTCACGTTCTGATGATTTAGGCGCGAAATACTAATGCAGTCAGACTGGAGAAAGAACACAGTTCTTTTTGTTGGTTCTCTGTTGCCAATTCATCACGACCTGGAGCTACACCAACGCACCCTAACGTCTACACTACTTCCGCACGCGTCAAATTCAAGCTGCATATGGTTGGTAACTGCCCAAGCAACGACATTAGTGCGATCATTCACTGACAGTTACGGAACTGAAGGTATAATTTTTGCGCCCAGTATTCTCCTACGGCGGTAATAGAATGTACACGGCAGAAGTTTTATTCAGTATGCATCACTAATTAGGAGTTTCAATGCGCAAAACTAATGAGCACACGCTTTCGCAATTGAACAATTCAAAAGCGAAACCACACGCAACCCACACACATTATTGGTTCTCAATAGATAATATACACCTCGGTGAATGTATTTACTCACCACCATTTGATGGTCCTTGAACTCTGCTGCTCTTGGTCCACCGGTATTGCAATAGTTGAGCATCTCGATTGCGGGGAGAACGCAACTCGCTGACAAGCACGCTCGGTCGTGCAGAACACTTGATCGACAGAACCCCAAAGTACCAGATGGAGAAGACGCCAAGTACGCTGGCATGGGTCACCGAGCCGCTGCGAAGCATTGTCGAAACAGCTGAACCCCTGGGCATCGCAGGACACGATGCGAATTCTGCTACTCTCCGGAACCTGCGAAGGAGACGAGCACCCATATTTCTACAGTGGAAAGATAAACCACACCATTGCTTCTATAAGGAGAAATCATGCTACACAGTGGCTTAATAAAACTCCTTGGAATTTCAAGCCAAAAACCTTGCATTACAGGACTAATCTTGCGATAACAGTCATGTTGAAAATTACTACATTGAGCTCTTTTACTGCAGGAAATTACTTAATGGGGAATGGCTAAGTGATCAGGTAAGGAAGCTTGAGATGTGCTGGAGCAACACATACTCCTCCTTCAGGAAATGGTTAATTCAGCAAACGCTCGAAATTATGGGATCTTCCATTCTATGACTACCGGCAATTTGGGAACGGAAGTCATTAAACAGAAGGCCCTCGCTTACTTTGCGCCCACACCAAATATTTTCGTCCGTTACGTAGACGACTGCTTCAGCATTATAAAAGTGTAAGACGCAACATGTCTCCTGAATCTTCTCAACACCATAGAAACAGCCATGCAGTTCACTGCAGAATACAAGTTGGATAACATCCTTTCCATCCTCCACGTCTGCGTGAGTGAACAGGAACAGACTCTCGTTCGGCGCCCGGAAGGACTCATACCGGCTATTCATGCCATCAGGCTTGCCAGAAGCCTTCCGCTGTTTTATTTCTCGTTTTATCGAAAGCCGTCTCAAAGCAGGTCTTCTGCAGGGCGCGCCGGTGTTCCGTCCGTTTCAGGTATGAGCTAAGCTCTAAACCGCATGTTTACATACGACATTCACAATCCACGCATGCCGTCCAAGAAACTGAACAATCAGCTTGATAACGTCGGGGATCCGATAAACAGCGAGAACTCCCCCTTGTCGATAAAGTACCATGTGCAGACTGCAGCTACATCGGCGAAACTGGCAAGTTCACGAGAATATTGAAGGAGCGTCAGAGAGAAATCTGCAACAAGAAAGCATCGAACGTCCAGGCTGAGCATACAGACATTCACGGTCACCGCATCGATTGGGATGACTTCAATGCAATAGCTAAGGAGAAGATTCTAGCAACTAGCATACTTCTAAAATTTCTATTCAGTCGACGACACCGCCAACAGAAACAATGGAAATCTGCCCGCTAATGACACCAACTCGCTAAGTCATATTTTAGTTTAAGAGACTTACGTCTTCTGCCTGCTTTAGCTTCAACGAACCCGTACAAGCCCGTAAACGTCCCTCGTGCATTTTTGCCTTGACTTGGTTAGTCACCGCAACTTCATCATAATGCTACCTGACCAATCGAACTTTCGTGGAACTCTTCACTACATATTCTACCTGTCAAGATTTCGCATATTAACAATGGATGGAAAAAGTCCATTAAGGTCCTTCGGAGCGCGCTCTATCAGATGTCGCTGATGTCGGGAAATAACACGGGGCTTCAACTGGACTCACCGGCGGAATATGTTGCATGTCAACGTAACAAGCAGTGCACAGTTTGGCAATGTACTGCAGGATAAGATTGGCAATGCATGGTTTGGTATATTGGGCGTTTTTAGGCCCACCCAAAAATGACTGGACGAATTTGAATGTTGATAAGTCTGGTTGGAATCGGGTTATAATTGGCTTCGCCCCTGCCTACAATTCAGTGCGGACCTTCTCGACGCTACCTTAATTGTCCCACTTCCACAATGGACATGGCTAACGCCAACACTGACCTTGCACAATTCCAGCATTGAGTAGAACCATGTACGAAACTGACTACCCAATTCAAAGGTAGAGTTCACTCATGTTCAAAACAAACTTGGCCCACTCCACACGTTTGAGTTCTAGAATTGTTAGGGTTTTACGTCCCAAAGCCAGCATTTATGAAGGACGCCACAGTGGAGGGCTGCGAAAATTTCGACCTCCTGAAGTTGTTTACCATGCACCTAAATCTAAGTAAGGCGTTAAGAAAAACCGACATCAGCCGCGTTGACCAGACGAATGCAAATAAAAATTAGGGTCCCAGCAGGAATCGCACCCCAGAATTCTGCGTGGTAATCAGGTATTCTACCACAGAGCCACGCCAGATCTAGAAACTGCTTTGGAAAAAGACCCTATGCAGGCGTTGTTGCATTAACTTTATTCTGATTCAGAGAACACGCAGGCGTAATGTCGGTGCCACGTCAATTGTGGTTGTAGTGCTGGTTATCTAATTTTGTAATTAAACAACAAACATTACATATGTACTCCTATGATACAGGCATCATGTCGGGTTAACGTCAGTTGAGGTTCCAGGGATGGCTTCGCTTTTATAGCAGCCTAATAAATATTACATTTGTATCTGATTCAGCAAGCTATATTCAATCATCGTTGCCCGACCACAGAGGAATACGCTAACGAAAGTTACGTATGACACTGTAATGTGCGCTTCGTTTCGATAATACTGACGTCTGTGCTCTAACGTGAGTGCTGACGTTACGCCCGACTATAAGCTACCCTGTGAACGCCAGTGCAGTCGACGTGCCTGGTAAGCCCACGATATGTACACAACTACTACACTTACAACAACACGTCGGTCCACCTCGTAACACTTGGCTCAAAGCCAAAAACTGCAGCATAGACAACTACTCGCTGACTGCATCGCATGAAACCGATTCCCACAAGGCATGGGAGCTGCCGAATTTTTATTAACTTATTTTTATAAAGCAGTGTTTCTGCGCCTCAAGACAACATTGCTGAAATCGTGCTAATTGAGCTAATCGTGCTAATTGGCACACAAGTAAAGCGGGTACAATTATTCAAGAAAGTGGAAATGTACTTTGGAAACGCGTGGCACGTTCCTAATTAGCCACATTACGTCGCCTCTGCCCACAAGTGGACAAAGGTGGAAAAGACGAAACTCATGCGCAAAAGCATTAGACAAGTCCTCAGCCTACCCCAAAACACGAGTATCTCCCGTCTCGACCAACTATGCATGCACAACGACATCGACGAAGTCATCGAGGCCGAGACTACGGCCCAAGTGGTCCGCCTCTCCTCCTCCAAGGCAGACCGTCGACTTTTAAACGAGGCCGGCATGTCCCCCACACCCCTACCTTGAACGCTCAGTAACCCTCCCGAGAGATGTCTGAGATACCTACATGGTAACCCCATCCCCACAAAACGTCCACCAACAGCCCAACAAGGGCAGACGCCTGGCCCGGGCGATCCTCGACCGCACCGCCGCGAATCGCGACTGTACCGTACTCGTCGATGCGGCGCAATACGGTAACTCCCCCACCTTTGCACTCGCGGTAGTAGATGGCGACGGAGCCTTACGCTCAGCCGCCTCGGTTAGACTAGCAACGAGCGCCATAGCCGAGCAGATCGCCATAGCTTTAGCGATGATCGATCCCTCGCACACCAGCGTCTTCACAGACTCCAGAGCCGCCATCCGGAATTACGAAACCGCAGTATCGCGCGTGAAGCAACCCACATTTTACAAACACGCAAGCACATGGGCTGGCACTACCTCTCTTGGTTCCCTGCCCACATGAGCGAAGACGTCCACTCATGACCGAGCGCGAGACCTCACCCTCCGTGACCATCAATCAGCCACGGAAAAGCTGGGCCCACACATAGTTTAGTTTAACGACCCCTTACTCACCTTCCACGAAATCACCTCTCACTATCGTAACAACAGAAGCCACTACCCCCTAGCACACACAAAGCTTGAACGCGCGCAAGCTGTAGCCTTTCGCATGCTACAAACGAGATCGTACCCATCACGTTGCCGACTCGGCCATTACAACTCGGACATCACTCCACAACGCCCAGATTGCACAGAAATTTTATTGTTCACTCTCGCACATGTTCTGGCTATGTCCAGCGTTACCTAGGGGACCTCTCACCAGTTAGTCCGATTGGGAAGAGGCACTCAGGAGCTCCGAGCTCGACCATCAACTCAAGGCAGTCCAGAGGGCACAAGAACTGGTGGAACGCCATCACGTTCCCGCCCCGACTCGGGCGTCGCCTACGGTAGCGGTTGCTAGGGTGTCCCTCCTGGATGCCCCGGCGGCTTAAACTCCTCAGGACCTGTCAATAAAGTTCTTGTTGACTGACGAAATGACCACGCAAACCATACGATTATTCTGAACTCTGAAAATGCGTCATATTTATCGCAATCATCCTAAATCTATCAACATGTTTCTTTAAAGATACACTTTTTGCCAGCTTACAGGCTCGCACTATTACGAAAGCACGTCTTTTGTGCAATATGTAAAGTGTCACACCTATTTCGCTGTTCCAGAGTTTCATTGTGTTCGGGTTCTCCCATCGGTGCTGATTATTCGAAAACTATTCCAAAAAAATCGCGAAGCTTGCACTAAGCCGCGCAAAGCTTGAAACAGCGATACTGGACATTTCTGAATACTTATGGGAAGACGTGAGGCGTTCGTTTTTCCACATATTTTATTGATGCTTGCTCTCCGATGGGCAACCACAGATGCTGTCTTCTTGCGGGCCTCCTCTTCTCTCGCGCTAGGCTCGAACGTGCGGAGCAGCTGAGGCGCAACTTGGTCGTTTTCTCCGAGACGCTGACGGCTCGCAATAGACTAATGTGGTTGCTTCAGGTTGCTGCTGGGCCTTAGCTGGGTGATGCAGTTTGTTTCAAGGTCGTTGTTAGGCTTCTGTTAGGTGATGTTAGGTTATTTCTACGCTGATTCTCAGCGCAGAGAGTTTCGAGTTAAACCACATACGGTTACGGACGACATGGATGTCCGAACTCCAGAGGCAGAAACTCGCGCCGAAACCAAGCGTTCGCCCCTTTCACGTATCTTCGGGCACGTCATCGTTGGTGTAGGCCTTCCATCGCTTCGCGGTCGTCCCGCAGCCGCCTTTCCCGTTACCTAGTATTCTCTCGTTGTACGTACTCAGGATCTTCGGCTCGCCGTCGTCGCTTCGCAGCCATTTTTTGTTGGGCTAACTGTTGCCTTCTTCATTTTTAGTGGACCAGTTGTGAGTAGTGGGATTTGCCCAATTTCTGCGGCACATACCCGTTCATGGTGATGATGGTTCATGGTGACGATAGTCGGACAGGGAACGATATGCTAAACAGCTTCGCGGTTAAAACAAGCTGTATTTCGAATGTCTGCTATTCGATTCGAGTACGGAATGCTATTCGATATTTTCGAATATTCGTACACCCCTACCTTCTTTCGTAGCGGGGGTCTCGTTCTGGCATACTTGATGCCTGCAGGTAGTATCTGCCAGCTCGTAAAAAGATCACGCCCTACGTGACGTCAGCAGGCAAAAGATCTGATTCATGATGACACCGACATTTGTGCATTAATTGTAATAACATACGAAGTGCCGTGTGCGTATACTGCTTACGTGTTTAATACGTACTGATGTAGTCGGGGGTCTGCCCAGATGACCGGAGCCAGCCAGAGTCCCGGGGAGATGTCGAGGAGAGGAGCCCGGAGCTGTTAACCAGTAACGTTTATTACATTATTTACAGGTAGCGTGTTGCTACATGATGGGGTTAGCATCATGGAAGCTCTCGATGCTTCTGGGAGCTTCTCGGAGCTTGCGAGAACTTGTCAGAGCTTGTCGGGAGCGCAGCGGCGCTCGCATTTTATGTCCTGGTCTTCCCAGGGTTCCCTGTAGGAAAAAACAATGGAGGCCAGGACAGTCCAATGAAAATTTCCATCTTCACCTCCGCCCCCAAAAGGGAAAGGTGAAACGCCACCTCCTTCCCAACCCACGAAAGGAGAAAGAGGCACATCCATTTCGTCCCATGGCGAGGGAAAACACTGCCCACCGCGCACTACACGGCACAGCATGAAGACGTTGAGTCTTACGTGGAAGTCAATTTCGTAGTCTGTTGCAATGATGGTTATGCGCGAGGCAGACCACGAATTGTGGAAACAGCGGCAACAAGGCGCCACGGAGAACGTGGGAAATGCATCCGCAGACGGTTCCCAGACGCTGGGCCCTTTGTCCGGGGCACCTTGACGACAAAGCAAGCCGCCTCGACGGCCAACAACTCTTCCTAAACTGTCAGTCGGTCAGGCGTGCCCAAAGGGTTTTACGAGGGGCGCAGAAAACCTGAGAATATTAGACGAACGACCTTCGTGTTGTCGCCGCTCTTGGGGCATCTCTGGAACCGCTGACCCGGAAGAAATCAGGGTAGTCTTAGCCGCAACGTCTCATGCGTCAAAGCGGCGCCAAGCCAGGCAGGCCGATCATAACAGTACATGTATGTGTCGAAATGTTTGATGTAAAATGCACTGTAGTACTTTGTTGTATTTCGGAACATGTTAACCGCAGAGTGTCGTTTCATGCGTATTCAGGGTGTTTCAGAAAAAAGCACCAAGTATTAAAAATATTAAGCTTAGGTGCTACGCGTCTCCAATTAGCGCAGTATTGTTCTGAGCCATGTCCTGGAATTCGGGACATCGAAAACTAACGCCATCTGTTGAGTTGGCGGCTGAGTGGCAGCGTCACTGAATGGGAAACGACTTTTAACCATTTACTGTAGTGCAACGCCTTGAGTAGCATGTCAGGCGAATAGCCAGGCAAACATCTCCAGCTTTTCATTAAAACATTTCTCTCTCTCTCTCTCTCTCTCTCTCTCTCTCAATATACGCTTAAATCACTTCGTCCATATAATCTGGGAGTCCATGTCACAATGCGATAAGTTTTGCTTTATTCCCATAAACTTCCTGGGCTCGAGAACCACTTTTAATGTGCTATGTGAAACTCCATGAAAGAGAATTTAAAGATTTATATAAAAACAATGCGCCCTCATCTGCTTAAATCAATGAAGTGACCCAATCTCCGATTATTCAATCTTCGAACCTGTGAAGTTTGGCTGATGTTGGCGAAGTTTGTGAGGTTTGACGGGAAGTTTTATGAAAAGGTGCACTGCAGCGAAACCACCTTATAGGGGTGCATGCGCTTCATAGTGTTTTCGGTGGCCCCAAAACACGTGAAAATGTCAGTGTTTTTATACAAGTTTGTTTTTCTTGAAGCTGCTCAAGATATAGAGGATACGAATACAGTGGAGGTCTTCAGTTGATATTTAGGAATGAGAAATCGTAGGTTAATTAGAGCAGATCAAAAACGAGAATAGCTCCTCGTAATTCAAAGCAAGCAAGAATTACCAAGAGACATTGATACGCATGCGAATCTTCCTCTACTGAGTATATGTAAGCAAAGGTAGTAATGAATTTAACAATTTCTTTAAAGCTTACTGGTGAAAGTGATGTATAGAAGGACATGTGTAATATATATATTTACAGATAGTAGTGCAATGTACACCATTGATACTAGATGGCTATCGCATGTAACTAGCAGTAGTTACTGTTATAGCTAATTTCCAATCAAAGGTATAAAAGATATGGTAATCGTACTCTGGAATTATTAATACTTACACTTAGTGTTAAATAGGAAAGGGGTAATTAAGAATCAACTAATCGGATTGTCACATGGAGTGGAGACGAAGAGGATGAAAGATTAGGGGTCTCTTAGCTTATTTAGATATAAGAATCTTACGTTGCTAATTCGTAATTGGGGTCTTTTAGCTTAATTATTACGGATAATTAACAATTTGGCAATGACCCGCAAGAAGTCACAATGACTGATGATTACTCAGCAACATTATGTACATTTGCACCCTGACGATATAAGTCATCACTTGTAATAGTGAAATGGCCAATTTTAAGCTCATAATAGAAAGCTCTCAGTATATGAGCATACGTACATGAAATATATACGGTATTCAATGTATGAAATTGCGATCAGAGATAGATAGTAACAGGTAATTATCTTTAGTGGTAGTGATCGATGATTAGTAGTCAGGGATGATTTTTGGGGAAAATCTATGGAACCGAGTGACTAAAGGTGTCAAATAAAATTTTATGCAAGAGAAACATATTTTATAGTTTATTAGTGATCGTTGTAAGCAATTATGGAGTGTGGGTAGATGATCAAAGAATTAACAGGACGACATCATTGTAATGCATCAAACGAAAGCAGAGGGAGAGGCTGAATACGTTTAGAATGTTTTGCTAATTGGCAATTAGGGGCTCTGCAGCACAATTAAAATATTTATTCTTATAGCAGAGCTGTTATGCCTACCCTTTGTCAGACTAGCGATGTCGACATACAGTCATCATGCCGGTGCGCTAAGCATAGCTGTGCCTAGCTAAGCCAAGTGAATTGTAGCCAACCCTAATTAAGCCTAGTTGAGCAGGGCAAAACCTAATTAGCCAAGCATAATTAGGTCAAAGGCTAATTAGCCATAATAAAGGGACACTGAAGCACTTTTGCAAAAAATATGAGGTTGTCGTGCCATGTTAAGTAATTTCGTGCGGCAAACTCGAAAATCAAGTCGCAAGTTTGCATAGACCAACTCAATTGATTTTGCCGAAAACGAGCAACAGGCGCCTCGGGCGGCATTGCGAGTCTCGCCGCCGCCTGTGATTGGTCGGAGCTCCGTGACATCATCGACGGTATCGTGAAGACTGGTGACAGCGCATTCCAGCAGACGATGCCGTGTTTTTCCTTTGCTTTTTTTGTTGAAATCGGCGTGTAGTTGCTGTTATGGCGAAATCTGGCAGTCGTAACGAGTTCACTGTATATCCGTACATGTTCGAGCCGATCGCCACTGTAAGAGCGACGACCGAAGATGCTGCCAGCGCCGATGATGCGGCAAAAGGTTTCTTCAACCTTCATTCAGAAAACCTTCACCCGCGTCGGAAACATGGACTGGTACCTGCAAGATGCACGTTAGTGCTTAATTTCAGTGCAGTAAACTGATAGAAATGATACGTTCAGCCGTGTATATTAAATCCGATAAGGAAAAACAGCATTGGCACTAGCTTTTAGCCGCGTATTGGCAGGGTCCGCGCTGCGCGCGCACATCGTGCGACAACATCAGCTGTTCATGAATTTCACTGCTCAAAGTGCAGCGTTGTTGACGCAATCAGTATCGTACTTCGCAGCGGGCAAGAAGCATGTGATGAGTCAGTGTGCTATCGCGAGAGAAAAAAAGCACACAAGAGCCGCTCTTTGCCGCAATGGTGACATGTGCTTCGAACTGCGCTGCAATCTTCCGCAGTGGCGTAGCCAGGGTGGGGGGGGGGGGGCACACCGAGCCCGTGCCCCCCCCCCTCCGAATATTTTTTTTATGCCACAGCATATAGAGCACAAAATGACATTCGACCACATCTTCCTGCCCGGCCCCCACTTCATATCAAGTAGTTGCCCCCCCCCCCCGCCCCCCTGAAAAAAATTTCTGCCTACGCCCCTGATCTTGCGCATGGATAGTTTGGCTCGTATATTGCAGTTCTGTTTACAATGTCATCGCTTTTTCGGAATTCTGGCCAGTACTGCAATGGTGGTGTTTTGAAATGCAAACGGTATATTTGCTGCGTCATAAGTATGCGACTGTCGTGTAGAGTACCCGATTTCGAGATGTCATCGTAAGACATATCAAAGCGTTCAACACGGAAGCACCTTACGTCCTGGGCGAGGGCCCCTTCAGGTGCGGGAACACAGAAGGAACCGCGTCGCTGTTCACTCCCATAGACTTGATCGTCAATCCCAGCGACTGCATCAGAGACGGGCTTAGTACGTAGTCGCTGTCATGGAAGTGCTTAGAGCAGAGCACACTTGCTCTCGTAGGTTTGAAGTCTTTTCTTTTAACTCCAGTGACCCATTTTGCAGCCATCTTCTGATCCCGAGGAAACTTATGAAAATCGACCTCATCGAGACCGAAAGTGTTGCAGCAGCCATATGCCGCGCAGTACTGCGGCATCGCGAGTCCGCTTCAACCCCCGACAAACACAACTAGTGAATGCCGGACAGCAAAAATCTCTAATCGAAACAAGAGAACGGTGCAGCGGCAAGAAATCCCTGCGAATTGGCACAACTGATGCTTCGCTAGGCAGCAGGTCGCAGCAGGAACAAGGGACAAACCGAAGCAAATAGGCGCAACGGCCCTGCTCGTTCCTGTCGATGACGTCACCTCTCCACGTTTCTCTCTGCCGTCCTCCTCCCCTGCGATCCGCGCGCGCAGGGGGGTGTTCCCTCGGCCAAAGTTTGCTCGCTTATAGCGCCGTTGTTTAGTCGAAAATCGGGAAAAAACCTTCGCAGGCATGTTCTAAGAGGTCGCGATACCGAATTCGCAATAAATTCGTGAATTCAAAACTGCTTCAGTGTCCCTTTAAGCCGAGTTGAGATTCTGGTGTGCGTAGCGATGCTGCGCTCGGCAAGATGTAGCAAAGCCTAATTTAGACTAAATAGTACTGAGTCTAATTAGCTTTAATTATGATAATTAGCGCATTAGGTTTAGATTGACTTCGAATGCAAGCTAGTCGAGGCCGAGCCTCGAGTGTTCGAGTTATGCTAATTAACCTAATTAAGTTATAATTTAGCTAATTCAGTTATAATTAAGGCTTGTCTGACTTGGGGTGCAAGCTAACCGAGACCAAGTCACCGATGTGCCACTTAGACCTATTAAGCTATTGCATGTCAGTGGGCTAGTTGGTTTGGTAGCGTTGTAACGAAAAAAAAAGCGCGTGGATACAGGAACGGAAGGGGGCACCCACACGAGCGCTGTGTGTGCCCCCCTTCCGTCCCTGTCTTCTCACGCTGTTTTTCCGTTACAATGTTATTAAGCTAATTATTCTGATTATTCTACTTAAGCTAATTATCCTACCTGGTGTTGTGATTGCCAAGCGATACCCAATCGCACCCAATCAACAACTATAGTCTACACTCGTGATTTAGAATGTGATCCCGTGAACACTTCGTGCATCGGCGTGTGAATGCACGTGTCGACACTTGGCTGGTCCTGGCTTGATTAGCCAAGTGTCGACCAGCTTCCCTCTAGCCATGCTTTGCGCGACTCAGTGCAAGCTGCGCGAATTTTTAAAATTAGGTTAACCAAGCAGAATTCACAGTAAGAATGACCAATGTTGATCTACATTCACACCTACGCATGCAGTGCATTACTAATGAATGGAGGCAACGAATTTAACATATTTTAAATGTAGGGGTGCAAGCTATCAGTGTAAGACATAATCAAGACAGATAGATAGCTAGTACCTCAGTCTATGCAGTTATAGCACGATGCCGGGAAATGATAGAATATCGTTAATTATAAGCAGCGATAAATATCAATAATTCGTAATCAATGATAATTATACCTTTAATATAGATGCCATTTATCACTCACATGTGCCACAAGAAACATTTACGAGAGATCACGATTTAAAGGAGTACAGCGTTGAAAACAGCGCGAAAACTGGACAAAGGCTGAAGAAAAAACGACACAAGCGCTGGCACATGCAAAGCACTGGGTGCGAAAAAGCCTGATGCAAGAGAAACAAATCGCAGAAGGCTGTGTTGAAGGGCCAGTTGCTACATGTTACTGCGTTGAAAACAGTGCGAAAACGGCACGTAAGCTAAGAAAACAAAGGAACAGCGCCTTGTGTTGTTTGTTCCTTACCCTTCGTCCCGTTTTCGCGCTGTTTTCAACGCAGTAACAGGCACCAACTGGCCCTTGAAGACACCCTACCGCAATTTAAATGAGTAATTAATTGCGCTGATAGTTATAGGCAAATAATTAAGTAGAGATATATAATAAAAAATTAATTGAAGGATATGTTGCAAAGCGTCACATGATATCCTAAAGAGAGAGGGTGAATGCATTGGGATATTCTTGCTAATAAACCCTTTCAAGCAATCCCAGAACGCGCCGCGCGAGCGCGAGGCACTATGGCACATCGATCGAGCCAGCCGTTCGGTCGCCCGCTGCTCGTTGGCGCCGTGGGAGCACGAGACGGAAAAATAAAAAAACAAGTCGCCGCTTGAATATTCTTACATCGTAAAACACTGCACATATCCGAACGCATCTGCATCTATCTCTACGCATGAAATGTGAAAGGAATAACGCAGTCAGTGTAGGTATTGCCGAGCGTATGTATGTATATCGGACGTAGCACTTAAACAGCATGTGCGTTATCGCGTGCCGATGCCGTCAAGACGTTCTGTTGTCATCAATATGAGCCGAACACCGAATTAATGTTTAGTGTACGAATACTTGTCATGTACTGATGTAAATGTGACGTACTGTATTGCCATACACACCTTTCCGTTTGAGCATTTGGTGTCATGAACACTTTCGCGCTTACTAGCTGTGTTTAGTCGCTATGGGCACCGTGCATAAGTTAGGAGCCGCCACAGTCGCGCGCTGCCTCCAGCGCCAAAGCGGCCACGGCAGCAGATTTGGCGGGATAAGGGAGCAGACGACGCAGGAGAGGGCAAGCCACTGCGCCGTGCTTTGGTGCTTCGCTTGAGGTGCTTCGCTTGGTGCTTCGTTTGCTTTCAAAAGACGTCAAATTGTTAGCACCTGTCAGAGAACGTAGCGTTAGCGCGTGTGCTTCTTTTCGCCAGACTTCGTGTATCCTCAGGCGAACGCGGCAACATAAAATGCATGAGCTGAGGGAAGACAACGGAGGTGACGAGCCCGTTGAGCGAAACTGCGCACGTGTAAGCGGGCCGCCTCGCTCACTAATCACAGCTTATCGCCTTCGGGCTAACGCGGCAGCGAGCTCAGCGGCAGCTTGATACTGGCGTTACCAGCAATGGCACTGTCACGGCCGCTGAATTAAAAAAAAACGCTTTCCATCGAACGGCCATGGCACTGCATTTGCTGCGCCGACTTCTCTAAATGGAAACTGGTAAAAACGCGTGCCCGGAGAATTCCTGTAGGTCTTATTGCACACAACAACGCAGCAATTATTCCTGGAGTTCAGCA
Organism: Rhipicephalus sanguineus; assembly: GCF_013339695.2. Taxonomy (NCBI): domain Eukaryota; kingdom Metazoa; phylum Arthropoda; class Arachnida; order Ixodida; family Ixodidae; genus Rhipicephalus; species Rhipicephalus sanguineus. The sequence continues at coordinate 38,928 of NW_023614473.1, forward strand.
TTCCTACGAACAGCGCAACCGACACAAAACGAGCACCCCGCGAAAATACCTCGTGCCGTCACAGCGGGAGCGTGGAGCGAGCAGGGGTGCAATCGCGGAGCGATGCTTTATGGCTTATGCTATATTGTTCTTACCGGCCACCACCTGCAGCTGACAGATCGTGCTGATAACGCAGACGGACCGTCGCTCTGGTCGCTGGCCAAGTGCGAAAAGAAGGAAAGTATAGTCATCGTAAAATGTATAGTTCCTCAACTTCACCCTATTGCGAACGCGTGAAAGCATCCCGCCAAATCTGCGCTTCTTGCCGCTAGGGTCGCCTTCGCTCGGGCAGCGGAGTTCCGTCTGCACGGAGCCTATAGCCTATTCAAACGGTAATATCAGAGTTGCAGCTCATCTTGCTCACGACTATACATATCTGCGGTATACATTCACCTGCTAGCCAACACGCGAAAGCACAACCAGCGTTTCTAAAATGCAACAACTGCAGTTAGTATCAACGAAGGGCGATAAACGCTTACCGTTTGTTACATATATGGTGCGAGCGACGCACACGCGGTCTAATCAATGTACAGTATGGTCCACTCTTAGAGGGAACACGCGAGCGCGTGGCCGGCTCTCCGCGGAGCGCTAACTGCTGGCGAGATTTGTAAATGCAGCGCATGCGTAGATTCATTACAGCGGTGCGTGCCTCACGTCGTCTGCTACTTCTATATACGCCAGCGCTCGGCATGCGCCGATTCTTACCGCCTTTGTTTTCCAAGTTAGGAGCAAGTGATACCAACTCTACCTTCCACTTGTTGAATTCCACTTGTCAAACGTCCGTTTGAAAGTGGTCCCTAGATTTTTCAATATGCTTCACCTCATCACAACCCCGTACTGCGGCAAAGCTGCCTTTCACGCTCCGCTACGGTTGTAAATGTATTAACTCAAGAAAACGCTGGTTCCAATATTGAGATGAAAGATGTGACAGAGTTGGGGACTCAATGCTGTTTTGGACCTGATATTTGGGCAGGAAGTATGAAAAATCAGACGACGAAGCTTTTTAGCATCCAAAATTTCAGATGTTGTTATATATCGACGTCTACGAGGCAGATTGGGGACTCGTCTACGAGGCAGATTGGGGACTCGTCTACGAGGCAGATTGGGGACTCGTCTACGAGGCAGATTGGGGACTCCGGACTTGAAGGGAGCACACCCTTGTCCGCCACATCAGTTGGCCTTCCACAGAAGTTGAAAGAGGAGGAGAGGCTGAGGAAATGGCATCTCTGCCTATCACATGTGAAGTGTTGTCGGCAACCCTTTGGTTGCACCAAATCATGTACATAAATACAATTCGGCTTCTACATTGCCTCACTCTTGATAAGACAACTATGAAACACCACCCCGCCAGTGCTTGATCAACCTAGCGAAAAGAAACACTTTCATGTTGCTATCTCGTAAGAACATACTTATGGATTCTCTGCAACTTTTTTCTGTAATTCTACTTCGAAGTATTCGAAAAATGTTTGAGAAATATTCGAAAATTATTCGAAATTAATCGATTCGATTCGCACTCAATCTTTATTATTCGAATTCGCTTCGCACCCAAAATTTTGCTATTCGCACAGCTCTAGTGAAATATGTATAACTGGCTTGCGCAAGCCCTTGGTGCTCTTTTTCTTGCACAAGTTGATTTTTTTTTTCATTTAAAAGAGTACGGACGTGCGCCAACACACCAGCTTTGCATCCTTCATAAGTCTTGTGGTTAGTTCTTGCACCATAATCCTCTGTCGCAAAAAGTATAATCAACGAGATACATCCTTCAAGTATACATTCGGGTAATGTTCTGTGCACGCTTCATTTCATTGTGCACAGGTGTTGTTGTAACAGAATAATCTTGTAAAAAATAGTCGATCTTAGGAGATTATGCGCATGATGCTTTCAGCGAGCCTAGAAACCAGTCCAGTTAAACCTTGCAAAAGAGTGCAGCAATAAACAAATGCGGATATTTGTTTTTCTGCCTGTTGAATGCAGAGTGACGGATAGATAAATCGCACCCCGAAAAAACGGAAGCGCTTTCTAGCGCTTTCCAGGATTGCCTGGCGCGTGGGTGGAGAAGCAGCAGACTACGCCTGGCGCGCGCCGCCCTTACAAGCAGGCCCGTAGCCAGGGAGGGGGGGCACCCCCCCCCCCCCCGAAATTTTTTATGATACATGGTGTTTTACCAAAAATAATTTATGAACATAGGCGTTTTTCTCGAACAGTCAACGCTTTCAGCAAGTGGGCCCCCTCCGAAAAATATTCCTGGCTACGGGCCTGCTTACAAGTGTATGCGCATGCACTGCATTTACAAATCTCGCCGCTAGTCAGCGCCGCGCGGGTTGTCAGCCACGCGCTCGCGTGTTCCCTCTAAGAGTGGACCGTACAGTACAGTAAAACCTCGGTGATACGATCACGGCTCGTACGAATTTCTGGGTGATACGAATTTTTCTGTGGTCCCGGCCAAGGCCCATTAGCCTGCAATGTATTTGAGTACGGTTGTTGCGAACCGATTTGCACCCCGCAACGTTTGATATGAACGTACGCTAGCACACAGGTACGAACAGGTGCGGCCCGCGCTGTCGCGGACGACGCGGCAGTCACGCGCGGGCATGCGCAACCATCAACGTTGCGTCGTTGCCTCCGAGATAGTGCGCGCGAATATTGGAGGCCTTTAGGCGGCTTCACGTTTAGGTTACAGATGACGTTGTCGTCGCGCTTTTTTTTTTTTTTTTCGACGCGTTCACGCGTGCTTCTGTGCTGGAGGCAGCAGCGTCTTTGTACTGTGTTAACATGTGCCTGCCACGTCGATGCAAGCCATGTCCCCGCAATCAGACGTTCTATGAAACAAGTCTGAAACTTGGGCTGCGGGTCCGCCATGAAGTCCCATTAAAGGTTGACGAAGACCCCAAGAGACGAAGCGGACGGTCTTGAAGAAGCTTGGCCTGCATCTATCGTGTGCAAAGCGCTTCTTAAGTCACTTTCGCCGCGGTACTTTGGTGTCATGCAGAAAAGCGTAGTAAGATTAGGAAGGGGTTACATGGGGCTACTAGCGGTCTCGGGGCACAACGCATCTGGTTCATTAATTACACACGCGCGCGTGCACCTTATATACGAGTACAAGTATGATCGTTGTCGTTTAAAAACTTTACTGGCAACCATTCAGAGCTGTTCATGACGTCGCTGCGGCCTTGAAAAACACTGAATCAAAACGTATGCCAACTTTCTTTTGTCGCATACTAATTTTATATGTTTTCTGGTGATACGAATTTCGGATGATACGAATATTTTTGGTAGCCCAGCCAGATTCGCATCACCGAGGTTTCACTGTATACTTTATTTTAATAAACGCCTACTATACTCTCTCGAGTACTCTTTAAATATCAGAGCCTCACCTTCAGCTCGTCGACAGTGTCGACGGACGTTGATTCCAAATGGATCCGCGAATTGCATTGACCGCTCCTGAACTTCATCTATGAAGCCGAGTTGTATTGTTTTATTTAATTTATGCTGCAGGGGCAGGGGACCCGGCCCGACTCGCACGTGACTTACTTCGTGCCATGTTTTTATTAGTCATGTCTAGAACGGACGAAGCCTCATAGCGGTGAAGAGAAAACTGGGCACAGGCAAAAACCAGATGTATGTACTAAGCAGTGTTGCGAAATGGGCGCCTTCATTCCATTCCAGTTCCATTCCGGGGAATTAGAACTTGCCGCAATTCCAGTCCTTTCAATTCCTCGGAATGAAGAAAACTTAGCCCATTCCCACTCCGGGGATGGCCGGGCAGTTCCAATTCCATTCCTGTAATTCCTGAGCGTAGGAAAGGCATCTTGATAGTTTTATCGAGTTAAGAATGAACGCCCCATCAAGCTGATGTCATGAGATGCATTAAGAACTGCAAAAGTACGCAAAACACGTAACCAAGGCCAAGGGATAGTAGCTTGGTGACATATCTCGTGCAGTACATGCACCGTACTAATTCCCATGGGGGCAGTTCTCCCGCTACCTATAGTATTTGCATGGTCAGCATGTTTGATCGAATGGTGATGTTTTAATATTGTTTAAGCTTAAATGTGTTAATGCTAAAATGACGACATAACGCATTTTTATGCTGACAAAAGTAGCGTTCAAGAAGGCTAAGCAGTTTTGCCACGCATCTGGAGCGGTCATGAATATGGAGAAAACTAAGATTTGGTTAATGGGGAACAAAACCGTCTATATTTGCTGGTATTAGTTGGAACAGTGCACCGCTCGGGCACCTTGTGCCTTTGCATCGAATACGGAACACTGGGCCGCACTGCTCGTCAGCCCTCACGCTTGTCAAGCGCGCCTTTCAAACATGAATGGGGTGAGGAGGACTTTCTGTGTTCGCCTTTGCGCAGCTATGCAATGGCTTCCTTGCCGCAAAGGTTATTTACGTGCGTCAGGTACTAAACTGCTCGTGAGATAAAGATCAGGCTGTGCATAGAGTATTCGCGGCTTTCGTGTGGGGGTACCAATGGGAACCAACGCGCAGGGATAATTTGTTTCTGCCTTCAGTATCTGCTGGGGTAATGCATTTGTTTGTACACTAACTTATGCCTCGGTTTCTCTTTTACAAATTGGCAGATCGTTCACACCACGTCTACCCTTGGCTCTGGCTAACTAAAGGTGGACCTAGAGAATACGTTATGGCCTTCGACTTCGAAAAACATGTACTCAGGCCTACATGACTAATTTGAGCATCATATTACAGTAGTAGCAATTAAGGGTGTAGCAAAATACGTTCCTCCCCAATGCCCTATTTGCTTGGCGATGCGAACGCGGGTATGTGCCGAGTCGTAGCAACCTCGAAGAAAAGATGCAAAGAAAAAGGATAGCGATAATAATGAAATTATCCCACCCCGGAGCAGTGGGAGTGCAGGCTGACCAGCTCTCAGCTCGAGACTTCGGAGCAACACAGTCTATACAAGGACAGGATTGTAGTAGGCGCGTTGCTTATAAATGTACCGTCGGCCACGGCGGCTGCATTTTCGATGGAGGCGAAAATGTTTGAGGCCCGTGTACTTAGATTCAGGCGCACGTTAAAGAACCCCAGGTGGTCGAAATTTCCGGAGCCCTCCACTACGGCGTCTCTCATAATCATATCGTGGTTTTGGGACGTTAAACCCCAGATAGAATTATATAAATGTACCGTGCATACGCCAAGCCATTTTAAAAATACTGCTTTATTGCTAACTTCAAGGTTCTGACTTGCTGATGTTTGAAAAGTTTGATAAACAGCGCGTAGACGAAAACGTGCTCTATTTTCGGAAAAAGACGTAATTACATTCCCATTCCATTCCGTGCAAAAACGCTTATTTAATTCCCATTCCATTCCTCCAAGCGTTGTCCCCATTCCATTCCCATTCTATTCGGGACGTTAACGTCCCATTCGGGGCGTTAAACCTCAACATTTATTATTATTATTATTATTATTATTATTATTATTATTATTATTATTATTATTATCACTTGATACTGGTAGAGTGTTGTTTTATGTATATTGAATTACCAAAAATGAAAGCTGGAAGCCTGTATATTCAACCTGGTTGAATGTTTTCTCCTCAGTGCATGGGTTTAAACCGCACTCGTCTTAAGCGTCTAGTCGTGTTTTGGATTTCAACTTGCTATATGACTGAAAAAAAGTACAAAGACCAGCAGAAGCCATTTTTTGACTTGTACCCCGCGAAAATACAAACTGCGGTGTAGCTTTTCGCATGCGACAGCAGCGCCAGAAGACGGCGGCTTAGCGAGCAAAACAAGCAAAACTAGAGGAATATCATAACCTTCCCCCTTATAGATATATATATATATATATCCTGCGGCAAGAGCATCCGTAATTCTGAAGTGTTCACATGCGCATGCATGTGGATGCTTGCGAATTACTAATAAGCAGGTGACAGAACATCCCCAACATTAATTTAGGCAAAACTCGGTGCGTGACACTCTCGTGTTAATTATGAAGCGTGTGTAGGGGGTTGCTTTTCACGTATTATTTCTGTTGTCCCCTAGCGTCCTACGTAAATAATAATTTCTTAGCGAACTTCTGCGAGTTTGAACATAAATAGATAGATAGTATTATCTATCTATCTATCTATCTATCTATCTAGCCGCCCACGACTATGTGCTCTCCTGGCCATTTCATTAATGGGATGTATACCAAATTTGGTATGGCATAACATGACTGTAGGGGGAATATAAACTACAGGTGGTAACATGAAAATAATGACATGTTCGCCATGTACGGCATGATTTACATGCCACGCTCATGGTGCGCTCGCGGCCGCTTCGCTAGCTTGATACACATCATAATTGATATGGCGTGGCAAGAGTGTATGACGAACACAAGTTACTGGTCCTAACGCGCAAATCATGGCAGGCATACCATGTAAAACATGATTTACATGACATGGTCTTGGGGAGTTCGCGGTCGTTTATTGAATGCATATATACGAAAACTGATATGACGAGATATTTCTGTATGACGAACGTTAGTGACAGGTGGTAACATGAAAATTATGACTTGCATGTCATGTACAGCATCACTTACTTGGCACGCTCATGGTGCGCTCGCGGCCGGTTCGGTAGCTTGATATACAGTAAAATCTCGGTGATACGATCACGGCTCGTACGAATTTCTGGGTGATACGAATTTTTCTGTGGTCCCGGCCAAGGCCCATTAGCCTGCAATGTATTTGAGTACGGTTGTTGCGAACCGATTTGCACCCCGCAACGTTTGATATGAACGTACGCTAGCGCACAGGTACGAACAGGTGCGGCCCGCGCTGTCGCGGAAGACGCGGCAGTCACGCGCGGGCGCGGGCATGCGCGACCATCAACGTTGCGTCGTTGCCTCCGAGATAGTGCGCGCGAATATTGGAGGCCTTTAGGCGCCTTCGCGTTTAGGTTACAGATGACGCTGTCGTCGCGCTTTCTTTTTTTCGACGCGTTGACGCGTGCTCCTGTCCTGGAGGCAGCAGCGTCTTTGTACTGTGTTAACACGTGCGTGCCACGTCGATGCAAGCTATGTCCCCGCAATCAGACGTGCTATGAAACAAGACAAACTTCGGCTGCGCGTCCGCCATGAAGTCCCATTAAAGGTGGACGAAGACCCCAAGAGACGAAGAGGACGGTCTTGAAGGAGCTTGGCCTCTATCTATCGTGTGCAAAGCGCTTCTTAAGTCACTTTCGCCGCAGTACTTTGGTGTCATGCAGAAATGCGTAGTAAGATTAGGAAGGGGCTACTAGCGGTCTCGGGGCACAACACATCTGGTTCATTAATTACACACGCGCGCGTGCACCTTATATACGAGTACAAGTATGATCGTTGTCGTTTAAAAACTTTACTGGCAACCATTCAGAGCTGTTCATGACGTCGCTGCGGCCCTGAAAAACACTGAATCAAAACGTATGCCAACTTTCTTTTGTCGCATACTAATTTTATATGTTTTCTGGTGATACGAATTTCGGATGATACGAATATTTTTGGTAGCCCAGCGAGATTCGTATCACCGAGGTTTCACTGCACACCAAAATTCGTATAGCGCGAGGTGACTGTATGACGAACATGAATGACAAGTGGTAACGTGAAAATCATCACATGCGTAACATGTACGGCATGGTTTAAATTACACTGTCTTTGTGCGCTTCCGGCCGTTTTGTTAACTGGATGTATACCAAATTTGGTATGACATGATATAGGTGTGTGACGAACATAAATTACAGGTCATGCGTTGTGTATACCAGATTCTACATGCATGCATGCGTGACAAACATGCGATATATTGGGAAGTAGATGTCATGACCTGAATGACTTCATCTGCCTCAAAGACAAACAAGGCGATGTATGCAACTGTGGTGCAACTCTACCCCATAAAGTCACGTCACGCGCTACCAATCTTGGTGCATATCAAGCATGCGAACCGGCCAGGGGTGCACCATGAGCATGGCATGTAAATCATGCCTTACATAACATGTGCGCCATTATTTTCATGTTACCACATGGTATTTATGTTCGTCATACAGTCAGGTCACGCAATACCGATTTTGGTGCATATGAAGCCAGCGAACCGGCCGCGAATGCACCATGAGCATGGCATGTAAATGATATACCTGACATGACATGCGTGCCATTATTTTTATGGTACACACTGTTATTTATGTTCGTCATAGAATCATGTCACGCAATACCAATCTCTAGCAGTCAGTTTTAATGGCGCACTGATTGTTATATGTGAGCCCGAAGGCGTCAATTTTACGCCAAACATAATTAAGAGCTGTCCGGCAATCATTATTGTGCATGAACCTTCTGCGGCAACCCCGCGAAACAAGCTGCACTGGTGCAGCGGAGACGCAAACATTCCCCGAAACAAAATTTGCGAATTCTCAATGTAACGCTTGCCTCACGAAGGCGGGTATCAGTCGTGAGAACAAATTTTTCGCGCCGTGTTCTGTGCAGCCACACAGCCCGTCCCTTGGCATCATTTTTCCCGCTGGGAATAGCAAGGAGGGCTTCGCCCGTTTCCCGCCGGTTGCTGGACCCAAAAGCGCAGCATCCAGGCCTTCTTCGATGCCTCGACAGGCTTGCGATGAAGTGTCAAAACGATACGGGATGTCGTGATGTTCCTGCACGCTTTTCTGAGGCTATAAAAACAATCGCCCTTCAAAGCGCCGTGCGTCGGCGGCCGGGACACACTAGCGAGGCGAGCGAGCTGGAACCTTTATGTGGCGAAGCCAACGAAAGGGCGCGGCGGCGAAGAGAAAACGAACGCGGTACTTTTCCCGTTCCAGTGACTTTACAAAAACCGGCTGCTCGTGCGCTCTACAGAGACGTGACCACGGCTGTACTTGAACGGCATGATGTAGGCAAAAACTCGAATATACAGAGGAACAGGCCGACTTTCCTACTTTCTGCCGTTTAGTGTTTCTTTTTGAGTTTTTCGCTACAGTATAATGTCCTTTCGTTCCAAGACTGTACATTTGAAAATGAACACAACTGAAATGATTTTGAGCACCAATCTATTATTTGAAAAAGAAGTGGTCCGAAAGGGTGCGGCATAAAATGAGCTAAGAATAACAAGAATAAGAAGCGCTGAAGCATTTTTTGAAGGCCTTCAGCGGATGTCAAGAACAAGAAAACGCTGCCGACAGTCCAGAATGGTGCGCCTTTTGCCTGGAAGGACCGCTTGATCTAGTCATCGCCATTCGAGCCATGCAACGAAGGACGGCACTGTGGGAAGCACGAGGATGGTGTTAATTTTATCGCAAAATATTGCTGTATCGTTCATTCGTTGCGATTTAAACTTTTTACGAGCTAATTCAACCCAAATGCAATGTTCCAATCTATAAGAGCGAAATCCAAATTTTACTCTTGAATACCGACGCTAGTGGGCTATACAGATTTTAGCCGCATTATATATGTGAGGTAATTTGGTGACATGAGCGCCCTGCCAAAATATGTTGGAGCAGCCCCAACCAGATTTGCAGCAGCAGCAAAAAACTGCGTCTTTCTCGGTGGACCTGACTATTTTAGAAAAAAAAAGAAAGAGCGCCACACATCTCGCACGAAGACAGGTTTCAAGACTGGGGACAAAAAATAAAAGAACAGATCGCCGACTGTTAGCTACTCCTTCACAAGGGTACGCGCCTGTACGATCACCGAAAAGTAATTTTGTTTACCCAGTAACAGTCACCTTGGTGCCCCCCTCGATAAAATCTTAACACCAGCCCCCCGTTCCGCAATTTAAACGAAACGTCAGGATTATCACAGCTAACGTTGATAAAATGAGTTGCGTTATCATATATACTGGACTCCGTTTCAAACAGGTGCAACACTGTGGGGCCTAGCGAGACCTCTTGCAGTAAGCGCGTTCGTAACAACAAATAATTTAACGTTTTTACCACTCGAAAGGAGATTTATTCTTTCTTAGGCTGAGTAATACGTGAACGTGTTTTGAGCATTAGAAATAAACTCACTTATACGAATATCAATGTGTCGTTACGCATCACTTAGCGTTTGGTTGTTTTCGGTTTCTCGCATTTCATTTGCAGCAGGTCGCGACGCCTCACGCGCAGGCTCGTGCTCGACTCGAGCAGACCACGAGACTTGCGGAGTTGCACATTTTGTTGACTCAAGTTCTTGCATATCTGCGACAGCATTGCACTTCATCTGTTAAACTGAGTGTAAATGTAAACCTTCCCTTTGCAAAGAGTATCGAACCTTCTTTCTCGCGTAAAACAAATGCGGGAGGCCTCCTTCGTTGGAGATATGGAGGAAACGTCTATGCGCATGCGTGAATTTTGTCCCGCGCACGGAAAGCGTCAGTTCCTGGCAAGCGGCCCACGACTGAGGACGTTTAAGGCGCGCTATCCGGATCCCAGCAAGTTGTAAAAAGACTGAACAACAAGAGCAACGATATTGAATTGACTTTCGCCGAAATTATGGCGACACTCGAGCAGAAACCATCTGTAAGATTCATTAGGCTATCGGTGACGACGACATGAGCACTTCTCGGACACAGGAGTGGTACAACCGCTTCACAAGTGGCCGCACATCAGTGGACAGGGAACCGGGTTCAGACAGAGCCTCAACAAGCCGAAATCAGAATGTAACTGCAAGCGCGGAGTTTGGTCAAGGAGGACCGCCACACCACAGCCTAAGAACTTCCGAACGAGGTAGATGGAGTTATGCATTGGATCAGTATACGCAAGGATTTGGGCATGAGGAGAGCGTCCGCAAAATTGGTACCAAAACTGCTTGCAATGGAGCAGAAGAAACTCTGTCAAAAAACATTTATGCGATTCGTCAAGCTCCCTACTTCCCTAACAGGCTCCGTGTGACTTGGCGTTTCTCAAGCTGAAAATGCCGCCGAAACGAATCAGATTCGAGCCAAGAGATTTGGAATGCGACGACCCGATTGATCATTTATAAAGGTGCATGCCAGAAGTGTGTCCAACAAGGACGGGAGCGCTAGGAGAAGTGTGTCCATTACAGAGGAGATATTGAAGGGAATGACGGTTTTGTACCTTCTACTCAAATTTATTTCTCATGACCTAAAATTCGATAGTTCTCGGACGTACTGTCGGCCGCAAAAGTTTGCGGGTTGTGCAGCGCGTGGCCGAGCGACGGAAAACTGCATTGTTGCGTCACCTACCGTGATGCGGCGGGTGTTGAGGCTATCGGCCGCAGCCTCTGCGATTAGATCCAGCAACGGTACGTTGTCTAAACGCGCCGTCGCTAATCGCCGAGGCCGATAGCCTCAACACCCGGCGCATCACGGTAGATGACGCAGCAATGCACTTTTCCGTCGCTCTGCCACGCGCTGCACATCCCGCAAAATTTTGCGGCCGACAGTACCTCGTATGGATAGTCGACTTCGTCAATGCTGCCGACAGATCGCAACCTGGTAAAGGAAATGGTCCTTGCTCCTGTACACTAATGACTATTCTTCCACTGCAGGCCATCCTCTCCCATCCGCGAATATGCAATATCTAGCTTCATTATCTTGATCATATGAATCTATAAGTACCTTGGAATATGCATGCGCTCCGCTACGCGAGACTGTGTGCTATAGCTACCCATATCTGCAGTTAACGTGTAATTAGGATTAATACATACTTGGTGATGCCTCCGCCGCTCTGCGCCAAAATAACGGGTGCCCCAGCTATCGTTAGCCAAGGGTTAAAATACAATATTAGAGGCAGGCGAGTGAAATCAGTTGCAAATTGCTGACAGTCATCTTGTGCACTACAGACAATTTTTTGTTTGGTAATTAATTTGTTAATTAGGATTATTCAACTAAATCGCTAAACATTCACTTTAGGCAGGAATTGCGACTTTCAAAGTTCGAGAGCGTCTTCAGAAACCCCAATTGCATTATTTGCTATAAAGAAAGTCACGTATACCATTTTTTCCCAAGCTGCAAAGGAAGCCCGCAAAATACAAAAAGAACCACATGACTAGCGCATTCGCGCGCAGCGAACATGCTGCTCTCAGCAGTGGTTTGAGCTAACGAGATCTGCTGTGCCCACGACACGCCGGCTCCGTTGCAGCGGTAGGCCGATAGGTTAACGGTGGTTTCTTGGCCGCGTCAGCCACTTGGCGAGCGTGACGGTGCAAGTTGTACCGAGTGCGGGCCAAGAAACCACCGTTAACTTATTGGCCAGAATACAATCTGGCACGCATCTACGAAGTTTAGTTCTGGGTGACCATCTAGTCTTTGTTCTTTGCATGCAAGAGATGATTTCAACTTCGTGAAGTGTTCAATACCTTCCTGCATGACGAAAAATACCAGAGGGGCACTAACGCACCTTATCGTACCTAATTTGTAGAGCACTACATGCACTTCAATCTATTTCCAGTGTATTCCACAGAATAGAGAATTTTCATTACACTAAAGGGTTAGTTGATTCGGCGTAAAATGCTTATGTTCTGCCATAAAAAACAAACTAGCGCGACTAAGATGACTGGTCGACGGCACTGAACCTGCGGTCAGATTGTTTCAATGTTTGCCAACGGTGCGGCTACATTTATCGGCAGTGGTAACAGATATGCACCATATAAAGGAAACCACGCCAGGACAAAAGTCACGGCGCCGATTTCTAAGCTTTGGAACTCGCAGAATCCGCGAAAAGAGTGCAAATACGCGACTACCTTCAACCAAAACTGAAGTGAACACATCACGGTACCGCAGTCAAGTTACCTTACTCGGTAGGCTTTGAACCCATTTCTTGTAGTCGTTGGCGCAGATGTCACGGTATCGCACTCAAGTTACCTTACTCGGTAGGCTTTGTGATGTATAGGACGGCAACATGCTAGGTGTCGACGGAAGCCGGTCGAGTTGAAAGAAGCGTCCCAAATTCTTCGCAGGAGCAAATAAATGAAAGAATAACAGGACTACTGTGTATTATTAAAGCACTGCTCTCATCATCAGATTTCTTTCTCTACGAGAGTAACTATCTGCTGCTTTTTTTGTTGGCCCGTTATCCGTTACTATACTGAAGCGCGTTCCTCATATTCATATTGTGGTTCTGGCACGTAAAACCCGATGAATTGTTATTACTCTTGAAGGCTTTTTATGCTAATGTCAAATTTCTGTATTACCACTCTACTCTGAACAAATGAAACTTCGTTGCCAACTGCAGCGGAACACGAGTGATCCAACGAAAATATTACAACGCATAACTCACCTTCATTTAGAGCGCTGTTGGTGGAACCATGAGGCCTGGCTCCTGGTACGCAGACACCAAGCCATGACGATATACGCAGATGCTCGATCGGTGAATCGATCGTCCAAGCACATCTGCAGGAACACGCGAAGTGCCCACCGCGGGAAGAAGCCGCACGGGTCATTGCCAACACCGAGTTAAACCGCTGTTACTTGTCGACCATGCGGCTTTGCCTTTTATACCAATGTCGCTACCACACGCATGCGCAAACTGCTTCAAGAATGGAACATTCGTCACGCTTTTTTTTTTGGCTGCTGTACGCAAAGTCTGGTCTGACATGAACGCTGTCAGAATCCAGTCGTAATTTGTTTTTTTATTTAAATTTTCGTTTTTATTTGCCCAGCAAGTGTCACAATTTCTTTGGGCTGATAAGCTGCCGATGTTGCCTGTACGCGCGACTGAAGAACAACGCACGCGCTTTTACGTGACCGTAGTATAACTTCGTGCAGTTTGCATGTCTTAAAGGAGGGGTGACAGAAAATTTGTGAACCTCTTTTTTTTTTCTCCCAGTCAGAGGTGACAGTCTCGTTAATAACGGCAACGAAACTCATTTGCCCCAGCGCGAGACGAATGTTTATTTATATGCTCGTATATTAGGACTTGAGGCAGTTTCGATTTCGAAAAGCACTCCAGGGTCCCGTGACGTAGCCGGCCTACTCGTTAAAGAAGTACTGATATGAATTTTAAACATTTTTGAATTGTTGCTCCAAATAAAAATTCGGCAGATCCCATGCTTTCTGGGAATCGGTTTCATGCGAAGCAGTCAGCGAGTACTTCTATGCTGTATTTTATGGCTTTGAGCCAAGCGTTACGAGGTTGATCAAGGTGATTTGTAAGTGTAGTAGCTGTGTGCACATATTGGGCTTACCAGGCACGTCGACAACACTGGCGTTTAAAGTGTAACTTATGGTGCGACGTAACGTCAGCCCTCACGTTAGAGTACATACGCAAGTATTATCGAAACTAAATGTACTTTACGGTGCAATCATGGGAATATCATACGTAACTTTCCTTAATGTATTCTTCCGGGGTCGAGCAATCCTTCATTATAGCTTGCTGAATCATGGGAATACAAATGTAATGTTTATTAGACTGCTATAAAAGTGGAGCCAACACTGAAACCAGAGACGTTAACCTGACATGCCGCCTGTATCGTAGGAGTACATGTTTATTGCATTGTTATACAATCATATACCCAGCACCACAACCACAATTCATGTTGCACCGACATTACGCCTGCATTGGGTGTTTTTCCAAAGTAGCTTCTAGACCTGGCGTGGCTCTGTGGTAGAATTCTGAATAGATTCTGCGTGGCCTGGCTGCCACGCAGAATCCTTGGGTTCGATTCCTGCTGAGATCCTAGCTTTTATTATTTCCATACGAGGTCAACGCTGCCGATGTCGGTTTTTCTTAATGCTCCGGCATTTAAATTACTAATGGGAGTTCTCGCCGTTCCTGGGTAGATAAGAAGTGGCAATCACCTGTGGCGCATACCATTACACCGCGGCCCGTGGTAAACGGGTGTGTGCCACACGTGTCTGGAGGAAAGGGTTTGACGACGTACGCGACAGGATTTTCATAGTATTCATGTCATGACCCGACAGTGATATTCGTCACACGCAAATATATATATATATATATATATATATATATATATATATATATATATATTATATATATATATATATATGTATATATATATATATATATATATATATATATATATATATATATATATATATAACGCCATAAATTTCCTTCAAAGTGCTGTAAAACGCTCCTGCATGAAACTGGGACTCTGTCAGTATTTTTTCGAGGAGTTATATACTACTGCCTGTAGTGAGCCCGCAATGAGAAAAAAAAAACGACGTGTCGAATCACCTTACCCCGAAGAAACACAAGCGGAGGAGCAGTGATAATCAAAATATTTTTTCCTGTGTCTGCAAATTTAACCGTGTTGCGTGCTCGGCTGTTTTGAGTCCTTAGAAGATCTCAAAATTAGCAACCAGTGTTAGAACTGCTCGAGAGCATGTACATCGACACCAATAACTAAAAGGATAACCTACTCATGAAACGAAAATTCGCCGATGATGGGCTGGAGTGCTTGAGATAGACATTCCTAAGTCATGACAGGCAATTCACCGCTATTCGTAAAGCGGGATGTATACAACAATTGCGCATAGGTCGGCGAAAAAATTGGAGCTCACTCAGACTCACTGAAGAAATACATTTTGCTCCGAAGGCTCACTCGGACTCAGACTCACTAAATGTTTTATCAACCGGACTAACTCGGACTCAATCTCACACACATATTACTCAGCCGGACTCTCTCAGACTCACGGCTTGACCTGTGTCTGAGTGAATCTGAGTGAGTCGACTCATAAGTGGGTTTGCCAACCTGTGCAATATCGTATTATTGGTAGTAACATACGGGGCTGAAAACTTGAAGGATAACAAGGAAACTCGAGAAAAAAGTGAAGTACCACGCAATGTATGACGGAAGAAAAAAATGACCCGCATTAAGACACCGAACGATACGTAGAGAAAATAGGGGAACAAACAGGCGTTGCCGACATCCTAGTTAACATCATCAGAAAAAAGTGGACTTGGTCAGGTCACTAATACGAAGGACCGATAATTCATGTGCCGTTAGTGCGGCGTAATGGATACCAAGAGAACAGAAACGAAGTCAATGACAGCAGAGTGTTAGGTCGAGGTGATGAAATTAAGAATG
The DNA here is from genome assembly GCF_013339695.2 of Rhipicephalus sanguineus. Classification (NCBI taxonomy): domain Eukaryota; kingdom Metazoa; phylum Arthropoda; class Arachnida; order Ixodida; family Ixodidae; genus Rhipicephalus; species Rhipicephalus sanguineus. Next base: position 54,928 of record NW_023614473.1, read on the forward strand.
TCGCAGGAATAAAGTGCAATCAACTGTCGCAGGATAGAGCGAATGGGAGATCGTTAGAGAAAACCCCAGTTCTGAAGTGGTCACTGAATACGCTGAAGATGATGACAATTATGTTTATGATATGCTCACCACGGCCACCTGGATCGGGGCGCGCGGCGGTGTTGCTCCGGCCGTCCCATTCGGCGCGCGCCCCTTTGAAAAAATGTAATTGAGGTAGTTCAGCCGCGCGCCGCGACGCGGCGCTCTTCTCCTACCCCCTTGCGGATGATGCCGCGCTCGCCGCGCCGTAGACAGCCGCAGATGTGTTTGGAAAAATGCACACTGGACATTGTGCACGTGGTGACTGGAATCAAGGTACGCTGCTATGTATTGTTAATCGGGCTTTACACAGTGAGTGTTGTTCTCTGTAGCATATTGCCGTCGAGATAGAGCCAAGCAGCGTGCTTAGGCGACTTCGTATGGCGCGGCGCGTTCATATCCCATGACCACGGCCGCTACATAAGTGCCATATGACCCATGTATTGTGCCGAGTACGTGATTTGCCGTGGCTTCTCATTCTTTCTTTTGGCGCTCGTTTCTCCCACGGCCGCCTGCACCGGAGCGCGCCATGCTTCTTTCTAAAGGAAATACATTTCGTCGTCGTCTGCACTGCATAGCTATCTTCTGCGGTCGAGCGCTGTCTTAAGAGCATCACGTTGCTGGAAAACTAAATTGCGGTAATGATAATGCTGTAGACGTTTTCACCTTGCCGATGGTAGGCAACATTTTCGTGGGCACGTCTTTTTGCATTGTGAAGTTCCCACGATACGACAGTGATGTGAATGAGACGTTCTTATTTAAGCGCAGGCCGCATGCAGGCGAATTTGAACGCGAAAGCGATGAGCGCGCGCTTGTCGCCTGCGAATTAGCTAAGGGTCGGTCGCGCAATGGCCACTTTCGTTTTGGTATCGCTTGTCGTTTTAGCGCGAAAGCATGGAAGAACCCGTTTCGCAGTAATTCCGGTGTCGGCGGCGGTGTGTGTGTGTACGTTCGTGTGCGTCTGTGTATACGCGCAGATATCGCTGTCGCATTTAACTCTTAAAGGCGAAGCTTAAGGGACCCCAATTTCCACCTCCATTATTGCGTGCATGCGGTTTGCCCTTTAAGATTCGAACTAATCTACCGGTTCGTTGGCTGAGCGGCTGCTGATAAGGCTTTCTACGTCTAGCATATATGTTTTCATATGCATTTTCACATTGTCATACCACGTTGATTTCAGGCAAGTAATTTGTTTTTTAGTCTGCGTTGGGATTCCGTGTGTAATTTACCGTGTTTTTCAGAAACGTGCCGTACTGCTGCGTGCCTTACTGTAAGTCAACACCAAGGAATATTACGTTGCCTCGACGCCAAAGTGGCATTCCTTCCAGCAGGTAAAGCTCGCGCACTCAAGGCCGCAGCATCCCAAGGGAAATACGCCAACCTCCTTTAAGCAGCGGAACCAACCTTCGGATCGTTTCCGCTATTCTGGAAGCACTCAGAAAGAAAAGGAGTTTTTAATAAATCTCGTGCTTTCCTTCGCATGTATACTTCTTACTGATATGCTGCACTTAAGAACACCAAAACAATTTTCTTAAAAAGTGACTCACGGGTGTTTTCGCTTCGGTCACCATCATCACGACAAGGACTGGCGCACACACACAAAAAAAAATAAAGAATATAGCGATAGCCGCCATCCATTCTTTTATGTGCTTTTTCTGAACGTTGTGGAAGTGCTATGCTAACCCACGGTTACTCTACAGCGATATCTTCAAGGCGCCGCTATGCGCCGCAAACCTTCCCGCATAGAGCGCAAAGGAATGGAGGGGTAGTAGGCGCGCGCCGCGGTGCGGCGAAAGGAGTGGTCACGCCCCTTTCTGCAATTACGCCTCCTCCGTCCGAATGGGACGGCCGGAGCAACACCGCCGCGCGCCCCGATCCAGGTGGCCGTGTGCTCACAGAGGCGTTTCTTGGACTGACCGAAAGAGGGCTTAATTGCAGCTGAATGAACAGTGTGACCTAACTGTTGAATATACAAGTTAACTGGATTTAACGTAACCTATCGTTCTAAGCTATAGGCCCTGATGAAATACGTAAAATCAGTTAAAACGGTCGTTTTTTAATTGTTTAATTTAACTTCTAATGTGATCGTTTACACTTAATTGTAATGGCAAAAATGAAAGCTCAGAAGCTTTCCATTGAAGCTGGTTCAACATTGTCTGCTCGGTGCACCGGTGTACGAACAATGAGCTACACAAGTATTAAGCCTCTAATCATGCTGTGGATTTCCCAACCTATGGCGCGAGGAAGAAAAAGAAACGCGGATACCATGAGAATAAATTGCTTGACTCGTATCCCACGAAGTAAAATGCACTGCATTGAAACATTTCCCGTGCAACAGCAGCGCCAGAAGACAGCCTAGGGAGCAGAAGCAAGATTGGAGGGGCGGGATAAACATCCGCCGTGATGACTGCAATACGTCATCGCGAAGCAGCAGCGTCCGTAATCTGGAAAAGTTCACATGCGCATAGCATGCGCATGTGAAATTTTCCAGATTACGTACGGACTAACTTATGCTTGCAATAGAACATTCCCAAGCTTAATTTCGGCGAAGCTAAGTGCGTGACACTCCTGCGTTAACGACGAAGCATAAATGTGTGGTTGTGTTCAACGGGTCGTATCTTTTTGCCCTCCAGTGGCCCATGTCGGCGACTTTTGACTAATAAATGTTAGTACTGCCCTCTGAATTTTGTGAATTGCTTATTGGTAGTATCGCATGACTGAATTTGTCAAGATGAGGGACAGCGTAGTCAAAGGCGCCGAATAGGTGTGCTATAGAGGTTGTCTGAACAGGAAAAACTCAGAGGGTCCCTTATGCAATTGCCTAAGAAGACTCGAAGGCGAAAGCCATTTTCTTGTTCTTTTTCTTCTCGGTCGACGTGCTGATCCTCCCCTCCACCGTAACATTCAAAAGCTTTCCGAGTTCAACGTGCTTTTGCACTGCCTCCCGGATCGGAGGCACTACAAGCTTTCTGCTACTGACATGGTTTTGCAGAGCCTCCGTGATCGGCCCGCCTTTAATCAAGTGACGATGCCCTTCGATGTCGCCACTACGATGTGTCAAATTCTGGCGATATGTGACGTTATGCTGACGTCATGTTACACTGAGGTCATGTGGCTTTTCGTACGCCGACACACACACACACACACACACACACACACACACACACACACACACACACACACACACACACACACACACACACACACACACACACACACACACACACACACACACACACACACACACACACACATATTCACTTGAGTATCATGTGACGCTGAACCCACTTTTATTACTTTTTTTTTGCATCCTTCAACGCCAACGCCGGTCCCGCGAAGTATCGAGAGATATTGCCAAATCTCGAAGACTCCGACGGTCAGTTTTCGCGTTTGATGAGGCATCTAAGGCTTTCGCCATAATAGGGGCCTCATACCGGTTAGCTGATATTTCGATGGGTGGTATATTTGTCAAAGGCGCCATATGTTTGGAAGGGTTGGTCATTGACGCCTTTGACTAAGATAGGCTCACCTACGAAAACATCGGCTAGCCTGCCTTATGCCCTTATTCCTCCCCTGCACTTCGGATTTTCTCACTATGATCAGTGCGCACTACAAATAAATGGGTAGTACACATCATTCTGTAGTGATTGTGTCTACAAAACATGAGTGGCTGCTTCGCAGAAGGGCGGCCAAAATTTGATACAGAAGGTCATGCCTTTCTGAGGGAGCCGGGCTTTCTGCGAATGTGAGCCACGGGCTGCAGCGCAGTGATCGAGCCACTGACTATGACACGCAACTTCAGTTAACCCTCTAATCTGAGACGCTCAGTGACAACACTAGAATGGTGCCGCAATGAAAAATGGCGATAAACACATGCGGGGCCCATCACGTGAATATTACAACGTACTGAGGCTACAGTGTCCACAGGAAAACGGGGAAAAAATACGCTTGCGGACTCTTGCCGAGGCAAAGACATAGAGTGCCTGAGTTGTCAGTGGCGCTGATCTTCTGGAAATGCGGTAATAGGACAGTTCAACATCTTGCAACTCTTCCTACAATTAACTAATTTACAAAAAAATCATTCTTAAAATCTTAGCTAGATGGCATCTACAACTTTAGGTGCAATCGAAACAATGTCTTGCAAAGAACACGCTCTTTTTTCACGGTAAACAAGCATTCATCACAGAGAAGAAGAAGACATGCATTTCGAGACTCTTGCAGTGGCCTTGTTTACATAAGCAACAGAAAACTTTCAAAATGTAACAAATGTTTTCAATGGATTTCGTGAAGGGCCTGTTGACGTACGTTGTCACGTAAAGAAACATGTTTTTGTTTCCGTTTTTTTTTTTTCCTGCTTTAAACAGGCCGCAATAGCTTGGTTTCAATCCATGACTTCGCACAAATCTGCAGACTAGCAGATATCCATTGAGGCATTTAGGTGGGATCTGTCAGTTTATTTGATTTCATTTCATTTTCAGAAACACTGAGAAGAAAGGCGAGGGCGGGCTGCAAATTTTGTACTGTGCTTAGGAACATAAGTTATTTAGGGCGTATTTTATTATAAGTTTGAGAAAAGAAAGCCACACGGTTCAAACTATGGCGCCTAATTAAAATACTTCAACGAAAGCTACTGAATAATAATGAGTATTGAAATAAATTTGTGCCTTAGTTCTGTCGCTTATTGAACACGAAAAAGCGAAGTCTAGCGACTGTACCACACGGCTTGGCGCTTTCACCCAGTTGAGCAATATAATGGGTTTGTAAACTGACGCCAACGAAAATGAGGGAAGTCAAGCCTGAGTATGCACAGTCCGAAACGCACGACCATCATCATATTTTAAGATGGTATTATTTCTCAAAATTAGCTTCTATGATTCAAAACATGGCAGCGACAAAAGGCGTGCTCGCCAACTTTAAAAGGAACCAGGGGAGGCCAACGGCAGTACGATCGGACGAAAAATATGGAAGAAACTCGGAAAATATTGAAAGAAAAATG
>NW_023614474.1:0-60001 GCF_013339695.2 Rhipicephalus sanguineus
CCTAGAAGCAACCTAGAAACAACCTGGATTACCTGGCTAAGGCCCAGAAATAACCTTGAAGCAACCAGATTAGTCTACACAATCGTACCGTTTCGCTTTTTCAAGCCTCGCGCGGTTTACTGAAGGCTTCGCCATTCTTCTTCCTCTTCTTCTTCTTCTTATTATTATAATTATTGTTATTATTATTTTGATATGCATACACAAAGACACCGAGAAAAGAGGAAGAGAGCAGGCTAACAACTGCCACCTAGAGGGGCACAACGCCTGCCTGCTTTTTAGGGAGCAGGGTAGAGATTGAGGACACGATAATAGGAGGAGAGAAAGAGGAAAGAAAATAGGAAGGTAGGTAGCGAAAGTAGGAGGTATAGAAAGAACAACATGGACGTAAAACAAAATGCTACGCAGCGGCTAGCCCAACGACGTGTTTTACTGAAAATACAAGTTTTCGAATGATTAAACCAGTGGTTCTCAAATGGGGGTCCGCGAAGCCATATTCCGAGGCCCGCAAAACTATCCTCGAAAAAAAAAAACATAAAAACGCGTATTTTGGTGGCTCGCTATGTGACATGACAACGGCCCTTTCTGATTTTTGGTATGCATCACTGCATAACAAATTTGCATTGCAGCGGAGCTGACTTTTATTTCCCCTTCTCCATGAGATGGCTATATATAAAGCTTTTGTTGCAGTTTTCTATGACACATGCACGCAACATGCCTTTTCCAGGCTTGCATATTATTTGACAAGAAAGCACAGCTAGAAACAGGTCGAATGTGGATGAAGATCGCGCCACTTATTGACAAGCTGTTGAGATTGAATTTGCGTGGAACTTTAGTTTTAGCATTCTTTGCCAGGGAGAAATAAAAAGCACGCATTTCACGCTGCATGTTGTGATCATTTATGACCACTCCTCCCCCTTTTTCTCTCACCACAAGGGGTCCCTCATTACTTCCACCAGTCCGTAGGGGGTCCCCGAAACATCCATGGCCGAGAACCACTGGATTTAGCGATGATGGTATATATGTAGACGATCTAAGTTGAGAGATGTGGAGGGGATGTTGGTAGCATTCACTTCGTGCTTTACATTACCTCATACCTATATAAAGTAACACGGTACCTGATATAACAGCTACTTCAAAAACGCTTAGAATTACAAAAAACAAAAAGCTATGAATTGCGGTGATCAAAAAAATGTTTTAGAAATCGAGCACTCTAGTGAATGCACAGCAACACGTCAACATAAAAATACGGTGTGTTATGCAAGTTCGCAGATATTCTAAACTAGGCATAACACTCTGAAAGTCAGTAACTCAAGCCTAGAAAACGGTGTCAAACGCTGTGAGTGATGTCACTCATATACAAAAAGTTAAGCACATTCACCGCTTGCTGCTATTTAACAGAAGTCACCAAGAAAACCACCATGGAAAGTTAAGCAGGGGCTGCAGAGCCCAGAGGCAAGGTTTACTCGCGGTGAAAGAGTTCCTTGACTGCTGCAACAGATCGCACGTCAAACTTTCAAAAGGTCTGCAGTTCGCTTTCCAATCGCAAAAGCATTCAAAGATTTGCGAACTTAAAAAAAAAGATGCACTTTACCACTTGAACACGCACAGTCAGTTTGTGCATGAATGCATGAGCGAACGTCCTTTCAACGCGGAAGCGAAATCATTGCCACATGTCGGGAGCAGAAAGGTGAATGCAGTCATTACTGCTTATTCTTGGAGGGTGCCACGCGTGTTGCCGCTTCCGTGAACTGCAATCGACATCAGTTTCTCGTTGAAATAACTGAGTTTAAGTAACGATACGTATAAAAACATATGTATGCTTGGGATGGATGGTGAAACGTTACTTGATGTAAGGAAAATTGTTTATTTTTTATTTTTTTTGCTCATCATGTTGAAGAAACTGAAGTGCTCTCTGCTTGCCGATGTATTCATTTTCGCTTAACGATTTGCACGTTAACAAAGAGCTTTGTTTTTCCGAATTACCATAAGTCCTTATTGTTGGTAACGTTTCTTTGAAACCAGGAGCACAGGAAAAGGAAACATTTAAACATCGTTTTTATAATTACGTTTGACGAAGGTATTGTAATGAGTATAGCACGATATTTCCTGAGACGTGCGTGATTTGAACTTGCAATCGTCGACATTGCAAACAAATGAGCTTTGGCACAAACAAAATGTACTAACGATAAACAAGATGCAGCCTTCAGAGATCGCGTCACATATCTTCGAATTTCGTGACGCCATCAGTGACTTCACATTATGATATCATCACGTGACGTCATCAGTTGACATCGTCAGTTGTTCAAAGATGGGCATATACCAGAGGAGCTGCGACACTAAGGGCGGTGTAGAAAGCTTCAAGAAGGAGGGGGCGGGGCAATGCGTTGAAAGGCCAAGGTAATTCAATGCGTGTCTTTCACACTGCGGCTCATTGTGTTCTGCAGAAGGTCTGGTCCCCAATTGCATAACTCAGTGCATTACCAAGTGTCAAGTAGACTGTCCTCTTCAAGTGTTACAGAGAAGATAGCATGTTGCCGAACATTTTTTGCTGTGATGGTTTAGTTGCGTGCAGTATTCAGAGTAGCCAGAATCAAGAACGCAGCTATAAAGAAGGGGGGTTGTCCTTAGATTTACTGCATACTAAAGTTACGACGACTAAGAGCGTGGGGCCCATGGATGACTGAACACAGGTAATGTCTTTACACACACACACACACACACACACACACACACACACACACACACACACACACACACACACACACATATATATATATATATATATATATATATATATATAATATATATATATATATATATATATATATATATACATATATATATATATATATATATATACCGGGTGTTCAACATTAAGCTTGATGGTTTTCTTACAATTCAACACTGGGAGGCACGTGAAAACCACTTTTGCAGACAAGTTATGTATCCAGGGGGACACAGCCACCCAATTAACTAAGATTGAATAGTGAACTTTTTAATGAGTGCAGAAAGCGGGCATGTTTGTAGAAAAGTTGGAGGCAGTCGCGTTTCTACGCAGTTCCACTTGGAAGAATTCTTCTAGCACGTCTGTGCCCCAAGATATCCTGCTGCAAAGTTTAATCAACACCACCGTTACTTAGACCAATAGCATAGCTTGAGATCAAGTGACCGGCCACACAGCAGTTCCTCGGTCTGTGACCTAATGCTAACATCTTGTACGACCCTGGTGCTCTTTTCTTCCACAGTGCCGGAAGGCTACATTCGCTCAGGTTTATCGACAAGTCGCAGACATTCCTTGCGCCCCTGACTTGCTTCCTACAGCGCCGTGTTTGCTCGTCTTCTTTGCTTCAGTCCACTTTAATCATCTCTTATCGCTTCCCGCCTTCTTACTACTGGTTCATAGAATGTCCGTCACCTCTTGTTCTCCCATTCTTCTCGTATTTTCCTTAGCGATCTGATGTAATGCGAGTGAAAAAAAAAGCAAGGTAAACAAGCGCCAGAGGAAACACTATGGAAGTGAGTTATCTCTGGCCAAAACACTGCGTTGTAGCAGCGGTGTGTATGGAGCAGTCACAGGGGAAGGCAAGCTTATTCGTGTAGCCTGCGGCAATGCCTATAGTACAGCGATGACGACGGCGCACAGGAGCACTTTTCTTAAAGCACTTATCGCAAATCCTTCGCCCATGGGACGGCCCTTTGACGTCTTTAACTACTGTGAGAAGAGGTTGGGAAGCTTACTCATGAGACCGCTTAGACGCAGTCAGAATCAGAACGGCCCGAGAGTATGAGTTCAAGTCAGGTCAGATGAGTGGAATTCTGGCTTGTAGGAACCTGAGCAGGTCACACTAAGCCGCGTTGTTTCAGTGTGAGCATCACTTAGGTCACCTGAGCACAATCATGCAAAGATTGAGTCTTAGTGAGGCCGGCTGAGCGCTATTTCGGTGTCTGGACGCCAAGGAGCTAATCTGAGTGGGACTCCTAATTGCAATTGTAATCGACACAAGAAAGAAGAAATTGTAACAGAAACGACGTTCGAACGCTAAAGGTGTCTCACTTGAGTGCCGTTAGGGAGCAGGTTCGAATGGTAGAGAAACGTTTAGAATGTGTCGCATGTTGCGCTTATGTGTACGGCACTCTAGGCGGCTATTCGACAGTATCACAACGGTTTTAACATCCGTATTCAATTCAGTTCGCGAATGCAGTGAGAATATAGCTGAAAACACATGCCATGATTTCGTTAACATCTGCTTCACTTTTCCATTCGATTCAAAAGGCTCACAGTCAGTTTTCAAAGCAGTTTTTTTTATTATAAGTGAGGATAGCAGTAGCGTTATAAGTATAAACACCGGCGGCAGGTATATACAAGGCTCTGCACAGCTTGCAAACTGCTTCGAAATTTGAGCACTTAATTTGCGCAGGAGTAGATATTTGATTACTTAAACTCTTGGGGTGTTAAACACGCCAAAGATGCATTCACGTGCTTAGCACGTTGTAAGTAAACCATTTTTTTTACGCTTCTCGAGGCGTGAGGGGAGAAACAACTCGCGAAGCGGAAGCGCTGCACAAACAAAGTAAATTGCATGGCATTCAAATCCATCATTGTTCCCCGTCTAGAGTAGAGGAATCGTTTGATGAATGCGATTTTACGCGAGAACGCTCAAGTTGATTGGATTTTCCTCGACGCTAAAATACCGCGCGGGATGCGCAGCTACGCCGACTGCGTCGCACTTAAAGTAGGTACAGAAGGAAGCGTTTCGCGCCTATATAAATACATTGAAATAAATTTTCAGATTTATTGACTCGTATTTCCTTGAAAAACTCGATTGTTTCGTTGCTATCTCTTATTATTACCTTTGCGTACGACATCAGAAGTTTGTGGAGTGGAAAGCTTCTCTAAGTATATTGCCGTGTGCTCGATCAATACAAACACAAGCAAACAAGATTTTCTGCTTCACCTAGCGCGTTACTGAGTGACTTAAGATATAGCGCTTGTGAGCTTAAGACAGAGTGGTTGTTTATTTATGACTTGACTGGAATTGAGTACGTCGGACGTTCATATCGTGCATGTGATGTTTTTTTTTACTCTTTCATGGGATAACTTTTTTTAAATACAAGAACATGCAGCTGCCACCGCTTAAAGGTGCGATCATCTGATAAACATCTATTTCTTTTTGGCGTAACAGATTTCAAGGAACGAAGCGCATAGTTACTTATTTTAGTCTTAAAAATATGCGGCTAATTATACTATGCAAGAACACGTTACTAACTTACACAAACTTCAATAGCTACAGTTCTAAGTGTCCCAGCACCGCATATGTGTTGAGAACAAACACGCTCTGTCACTTAAAATTTTTTCTCATAATAACTGTATCAGATTTCGATGAATAAAGAGTGTCACCGGAGCCAGTATTTCGATAAGAGGATTTTCTTCGTCAGGGCCCCGAATAAGCCAATTCATTCTGCCGAGACGTTGCCATCGCTCCAGCGATATTTTCTGCTCAACGATTTCTTACTTCTTAAAGCCCTCAATATTTCCCTTAAGGCTTTGTCGAGTTGTAATCGTATCAAAGGCTGACAAGTTTCGATTCGCATAATGACTACGTTCCATGAACGAGGCACAATAGACTAGCATTATATTCTTTCTTCGGGCAAGTAATGTATCCTTTAGTACTCGCACGTCTGTGTCAGATGGCGGTGTAGATAGACGTTGGACACAAACCCTTGCGAAGCGGCTTAGGCTGCTTGCACAGAGCAAAAGCAATGCATGTTTTCCCCAAAACCACAGCGCGACGTGCTTTCGTTTTAGGTCGAGGCCGAGTGAGAAGGCGAGGCGTGGCTTTTGCAAGACGATTTTGACCATGTCTTTCATATCACGAGGAAGCCTGTTGATAAACACGTACAATCGTTCAAGGCGGACAGTAAAAAAAAAAGCAAGAACAAATAAAAGCTCTGCTCCCACTTGATGTGATGGGACACATTCTGAGCAATACATATACGTCGGAGATGTGCACGGCGTGGGTGGGTGGGCGAGTGTCAGCTTTTGTGCGTGTGTGTGTTTCGGTTCGTTTCGTGGCCGGTATCTCTCGGGCGCCTTCTGACATTTGAGGCGCACATCGTGTTTAGCTCACCAAGAAACGTGCCCAGACATTGCGGCGGATTCATGTGCGTCGTAGAGAGAGAACAGTATCTTTATTATTTTAATAGTATCGAGTGCAATTTTCTGTATGAATTCCGCTGTCTGCTGCTAAAGGAAGATAACTAGTTCAGGTTACTCACCTATTCATGTTATACGTATTAGGAAAACTATGATATTTCATTAAGTTATAAATACCACGCAATATTCATCCCTGGCAGAACATCCTCTTTCAAAGACCGGGACTACTGGGGGACGCAATGCGCTTTCATCACCAGCAAACTTCTTAGGAAATTTAATCACCTTGAGTGAACCTAAACGTCGCTCCTTGGAATTTGACTGTAGTTTCCCTAGCTCAAAGGATAATACGAAATAATAAAAATTACCAGTGGATGTCCCTGAAGCTAAATTTGTAACGCTACTACGTATCACTGGATTGTGGGATCCTAACAGTTCGACACTAACTGCCAGACTTTTAGGAAAGGGTTGCTCCATCTCTACCTTTTACGTAAAAAAAAAACGATGAAAGTAAATGCTATAATTTATTGCACGAGACCTTATGTACTACGGCATAATAATCTGTTTTTTGCAGACTGTAAGATAATAATAATAATAATAATAATAATAATAATAATAATAATAATAATAATAATAATAATAATAATAATAATAATAATAATAATAATAATAATAATCAATCAATCAATCAATCAATCAATGATTTATTTAACGTGCCCAGGAACAACCGTGAGGTCTTTGTGCAGGTGCACGCAAAAAAACACAATAAAAATGAACAATACAATACAGACAGTCTCCAGAAATAAAAAGAGCAAAAACACGTAGACGAAGAGAAATGAACACAAAAGGGGAGGAGTAAAATAAGACAACACGAGAAATATTGACGGGGCATAAAAAATTAGATTGCATATACACAACTATGTGGAAAGACTGAGAAGGGAAGACTTTGTACATTGTGCCGCACTATGTCAAAACAGTGCAAAGCTCGGATAAAAACAATGATTGTGGGCGATGAAAAACGTCAAGATCAAGAAAATTAACATTATAGAGACTTTGTATTCTGTGAACGGTAGAGTGTTGGAAGAAGCAGGCGGGTACATGAAACGGTCTGTTCTCTCTGGTTAACTTACGCGGAATTCGAAAATTTACACAATTGATAAGTACAGGGCAGCATATGATACCGTGGACTAGCTTGTAAAGAAATAAGAGATCAGAGCGATTTCGTCGGCAGTGAAGTGATGGCAGTGATAATAATTCAGCAGTACTTGAACGAGATCCAGAGTCATTTTTAGCAAAGCGATGGTTATATATGCTGAGGAATGTTTTCTGGACTCGTTCAATGGTGTTACCGCTGGATTGAGCAATGCCATTCCATATCACGGACACATACTCAAGTTGTGGAAGACATATTGCTGTGTACAATTTGTGGAGGGCCATGGGAGACCTGAATTCTCGAGATATTCTACAAACACATCCGAGAGAACGAAGGCCCCGCACAGCAGCACGCTTAACGTGAGCAGAAAAGTTTAACGCGCTGTCAACAACAACACCAAGATCACTGATCTCATAAACCTTGCATAAGGACACAGAATTGACAGAGTATTGAAATGATACGCTAGATGTTTTGCGAGTGATAGACATGAATTTTGTCTTAGAGATATTCAGAGAAAGGTTATTACCGTTGCACCATACGGAAAAAGAACGCAAGTCTGACTGCAGCAAGCGACAGTCGTTAACTGAATGAATTTCCTTAAAAATCTTGATGTCATCGGCATACAAGAGGAAAGAAGAATTACGAATGGCAAAAGAAACATCATTAACGTAAATTAAAAATAGGAGTGGGCCTAATACCGACCCTTGAGGGACCCCACTAGTCACTTTATACAAAGAAGACGTTTGGCCATTTACGGCTACATAACAATATCTATTGAGCAGATAGCTCTGCAAGAGATTCACAACTGACAAGTCAACATCAAAGTGCACAAGTTTAACCATAATCAGTGTGTGGCTGACTACGTCAAAAGCCTTGCTCAGGTCACAGTAGATTACGTCAACCTGTCCTCTCTGAGAAATAGGTGTGGAGATCTGCGTCATGAAACTAGCAAGATTTGTGGTAGTTGAGCGGCCAGCGAGAAAACCATGTTGATTAGGAATCAATGAGTTTTTCACACTAAAAGACAATATGTCGTGAAGAGCCAGCTCGAAGATCTTTGATGTGGCACATAGTAGAGAAATCGGGCGATAATTAGAAGCATCTGTTTTAGAGCCCGACTTAAATACTGGAAAAACACGAGCAGTTTTAAACATGCTTGGAAATGTGGAAGTGCCCAGGCAGTTATTAAATATTGTAGTTAGTACTGGGACAAATATACTACCATAAGCTTTTAGTATGGCGGAGGGGATGCCATCTGGCCCACATGATAAGGATGGTTTTAAGCGCTTAATGCATTCGCAGATAAGATTTTCATCCAGCGACAAAGCACTGGATGAGCTAACCGCCTTGGGCTGTTGTCTGATATGAGTGCTAGAGTCTGAGGCCTTATAAACGGATGAGAAATGCGTGGCAAAACAGTCAGCGACGGCATGCACTTCTACCCCATTTGAGTCCAGTAGTCTGAAGGACTCTCCGCTTTTGCTGGACCGTTTACGTACATACTTCCAAAACTCAGCCGGCCTGTCAGAGGCGCTTTTTTCTAAGAATTCAATATACGAACTATGATCCCGATTATATAGGCGTTTAGAGAGAGTTCGAAGGAAGCTGAACTCTTCCTTCCACTCGCTGGATGGAGAACATTTAGATTTCCTGTGTGCGTGATCTTTATGCTTCAGTGCACAGGATAAGTTCAGATGAGAACCAGTGGGGATATTTACGTTGTTTAGGTGTATATTGGGGAATAAAATTACGCATGCTGCTCAGTACAAGCTCCGTAAACCGATCAACCTGCTCATCAACATTTGGTTTGTCAGTAACCTGTGACCACTCAACGGTAGACAAGTGATGATAGAGGCCCGTGTAATCACCTCGCTTGAAGGCAAATCTCGGAGATTTGTTTACGTAACTGCTGAAGTTCGTTGTTTCGGCTGATGCGGATAATCTTACGTTAAGTGGTGGGTGGAATTTGTCCGGGCGTACAAGAGAGATGTCGGAGCGGGAAACTTCAACGGGTTGATCGTTTGACACACACAGGTCTAAGACGTTGCCACTGGAATTGACGACTGAGTTATGTTGCAGTAAGGAATTAAACGCCAGAAAGTCCAAGAGCAGGCTGCACTTTTTCTCTATGAAATGATTGTAATGAGAAAAATTAAGCGTGCTCCAGTCAATACCAGGTGCATTGAAATCCCCAAGAACAATAATTCTGTGCTCACTATGAGAAGATACCACAAGTTCAATGGAAGACATGACATCATGAAACGAGGCAGGGGACATGCTGGGCGGTAAATAGAAACATCCAATCAACAATTTTTCACTGCGCTCAAGGTTGGTTTCTAGCCAAATGGATTCTTCGATAATTTCTAGGTCTTTCCGTCTAACGGATTTCAGTGAATTGTCAATGGCAATCAGCACGCCACCGCCTTTCTGCTTGGTTTCACTGAAATCTCGGTCACTGCGGAAGGTGGTGTAGGTCGGGGAAAAAAGTCAGATGAGGGAATTTCAGCGCCTAGCCAGGTTTCAGAAATAGCAATAATAGGAAAAGAAGACGAAAGAACATTAGAGAAAAACTATCGTGTCTTGGTACGTAGACCATGAGCATTTTGGTAGAATATGTCTACGTTACACGGCACTTTCGAGTCCTGTCACTTGCTCAGAGGGATGAAGTATGTCATCGCGCAGCTCCCCACGAAATGGCTTGAAGAGGCATCCGAGGGGCCACATCGAAGGGTCATTCAGGCGTTGTAGTGTTTCCTTGTCGAGTTCGATGTAGAACGAAGAATAGGACTGAAATTTGGTTTGAAGTCGCCGGCAGGAGATGGGAGAGAGATCGAATGAAGCAATATGTTTTTTGATGTCAGCAACAGTGGTGTCCGGGCTCAGCTTCGTAACAAAAATGGCCTTTGGCCGTTGTGGCCGTTGTGGCCGTTGAGCTACAGATATATTCGATGTTGTCATAGCTCCAAAAGAGGCGGGTTTCTTCTTTCTTTCCCCCTGAGTCACCGCTGCATAAGAGGCTGTCGCAGGCATCACACTGCCACGCTCGGACGTGTCTACGTCAGCTGGCGGCGAATTCGAAGATGAAAGAGTTTTGGAGAGAGGTGGTTCAGAACAGGCAGCTTGCTCGGAAGTCACTGATCGCTCAACGATCACATGCGCTGGGGGGATCACAGGTGCCTTCACTGCCACTCCGGCCGTGCGGCGCGTCAGCTCCTCACGCAGGAAGCGGACCTCTACACGAAGGGAGGCGACCACGCGGGCTTGTTGTTCAACACCGCGGGAGTGATCCTTACGGAGGCGCTCGATGTCTTCGCGTAGTTGGGATACCTCGTCGCTGAGGAACGAGATTCCCTCCAAAGCGTCGAGGAGAAGGCGGCGCAGCCCGGAGAGATCGCCATCCGGAGGGGTGCACGTGGAGACGGAACCGGTTTGAGAGCTGCAATGCTCATCGATGCACGCCGCCGAGTTGTCTTCGCTAGGCTTACCAGCAGCACGGCTCAGATCACATAAATTGCAGCAAAACGAGCGCGATCCAGACTTCAGGAGTTGCAGCTCTTCATCAGGCCAGGTTACACACTTCGCATGAACACGTTTAGAGCAATTTTCACAGCGGAAAAACTGTTGCTTACCGAAAAACGGGCAGGAGCATAGCAAGCATAATATAAAATAATAATAATAATAATCAATCAATCAATCATTCATTTAACGGGCCCAGGAACAACCGTAAGGTCTTTGTGCTGGCGCACGCAAAAAAAAACTATAAAAATAAACAATACAATACAGACAGTTTTGAGAAATATAAAGAGCAAAAACACGTAGACAAAGAGAAATGAACACAAAAGGGGAGGAGTAAAATAAGACAACACGAGAAATGTTGACGGGGAATAAAAAATTAGATTGCATATATACAACTATGTGGAAAGACTGAAAAGGGAAGACTTTGTACATTGTGCCACACTATGTCAAAACAGTGCAAAGCTCGGATAAAAACAATGATTGTGGGCTATGAAGAACGTCAAGATCAAGAAAATTAAAATTATAGAGACTTTGTATTCTGTGAACCGTAGAGTGTGGGAAGAAGCAGGCGGGTACATGAAACGGTCTGTTCTCTCTGGTTACCTTACGCGGAATTCGAAAATTAACACAATTGAGAAGTACAGGGCAGGATATGATACCGTGGACTAGCTTGTAAAGAAATAAGAGATCACAGCGATTTCGTCGGCAGTGAAGGGATGGCAGTGATAATAATTCAGCAGTACTTGAACGAGATCCAGAGTCATTTTTAGCAAAGCGATGGTTATATATGCTGAGAAATTTTTTCTGGACTCGTTCAATGGTGTTACCGCTGGATTGAGCAATGCCATTCCATATCACGGACACATACTCAAGTTGTGGAAGACATATTGCTGTGTACAATTTGTGCAGGGCCATGGGAGACCTGAATTCTCGAGATATTCTACAAACACATCCGAGAGAACGAAGGCCCCGCACAGCAGCACGCTTAACGTGAGCAGAAAAGTTTAACGCGCTGTCAACAACAACACCAAGATCACTGATCTCATAAACCTTGCATAAGCACACAGGGTTGACAGAGTATTGAAATGATACGCTAGATGTTTTGCGAGTGATAGACATGAATTTTGTCTTAGAGATATTCAGAGAAAGGTTATTACCGTTGCACCATTCGGAAAAAGAACGCAAGTCTGACTGCAGCAAGCGACAGTCGTTAACTGAATGAATTTCCTTAAAAATCTTGATGTCATCGGCGTACAAGAGGAAAGAAGAATTACGAATGGCAAAAGAAACATCATTAACGTAAATTAAAAATAGGAGTGGGCCTAATACCGACCCTTGAGCGACCCCACTAGTCACTTTATACAAAGAAGACGTTTGGCCATTTACGGCTACATAACAATATCTATTGAGCAGATAGCTCTGCAGGAGATTCACAACTGACAAGTCAACATCAAAGTGCGCAAGTTTAACCATAATCAGTGTGTGGCTGACTACGTCAAAAGCCTTGCTCAGGTCACAGTAGATTACGTCAACCTGTCCTCTCTGAGAAATAGGTGTGGAGATCTGCGTCATGAAACTAGCAATATTTGTGGTAGTTGAGCGGCCAGCGAGAAAACCATGTTGATTAGGAATCAATGAGTTTTTCACACCAAAAGACAATATGTTGTGAAGAGCCAGCTCGAAGATCTTTGATGTGGCACATAGTAGAGAAATCGGGCGATAATTAGAAGCATCTGTTTTAGAGCCCGACTTAAATACTGGAAAAACACGAGCAGTTTTCCACATGCTAGGAAATGTGGAAGTGTCCAGGCAGTTATTAAATATCGTAGTCAGTACTGGGACAAATATACTGCCATAAGCTTTTAGTATGGCGGAGGGGATGCCATCTGGCCCACATGATAAGGATGGTTTTAAGCGCTTAATGCATTCGCAGATAAGATTTTCATCCAGCGACAAAGCACTGGATGAGCTAACCGCCTTGGGCTCTTGTCTGATATCAGTGCTAGAGTCTGAGGCCTTATAAACGGATGAGAAATGCGTGGCAAAACAGTCAGCGACGGCATGCACTTCTACCCCATTTGAGTCCAGTAGTCTGAAGGACTCTCCGCTTTTGCTAGACCGTTTACGTACATACTTCCAAAACTCAGCCGGCCTGTCAGAGGCGCTTTTTTCTAAGAATTCAATATACGAACTATGATCCCGTTTATATAGGCGTTTAGAGAGAGTTCGAAGGATGATGATATGTGGTGTTTAATGGCGCAAGGGCCAATTGATGGCCAAAGAGCGCCAGTTCATGAGACAAAGGATGTGAGCAATGGTTGCGGTAAGTAGCTGTAAAGGGGCCTTAAAATTCCTCGCGCTAAGGGCGGGTAAAACATATATATATATATATATATATATATATATATATATATATAAATCATGACAGTGACGTGAAATATGAGTAGTGGAATGAATGGTAAGTGGTCGCAAGAATAAGACTATGAAGATATGACATCAGCACGAATGCCTCGTCAATGCCCTTGAGTCCAAGGGCCGCGAGGCAAGTGCTGTCTTTAGCGTATTCACCGCAGCAGCGACCTCTGTTTAGAGGCCGTGCTACGGATCACCTTGATATATGACATGAAACTCCGTACGTCGTTTAAAAAAGCAGACAGTGACTGATATGTAAAAAGCGGGTCCCTACCGATGAACATTGAAGGATGAAATGGAAATTGCTGCCGGTAGGGTAATGAAAAGTGCTTTTTTCTGATAGCATCGAGTTCCTTGCACTGAATGAGGACGTGAAGGACAGTGAGTGGCTGACCACATCTATCACACAAAGGTGGCTCGCCACCGGACAGAAGGTGTGTGTGTGTACTGTATGTGTGACCGATCCTAAGTCTGCAGAGTGTAACTTCTGTGTGGCGTGATTTTGATACTGGCGGCCAGTTACCGAGATGCGGTTTGACAACGTGTAGCTTATTTCGTGTATGCATATCCCATGTGGTCTGCCAAAAGGCTCTGAGCTTTCTTTTCAGGAAGTGTTTTAGGTCTAGTGGGGAATAGCTAAGGATGTGTTGTGACTGTTTTCGTGGGCGGATGCTGCTAGCTGGTCCGCCAACACGTTGCCTTGAATCTCGCGGTGCCCTGGCACCCAGCACACTACGACATGTTGTTCGAGTGCGTATATCGTGCTTAAAAGAGAATACAGCGAGACAAAGACGGGGTTTTTGTGTCTTTTAAGAGTTTTTAAGGCTTTTACCACGCTTAGAGAATCTGTGTAAATCACTGCCTTTTGTAGTTTTAATTGTTGAATGCGTTTAACGGCCGCAAGTATCGCGTAAGCTTCTGCCGTGAAGATACTTGATTCAGGGTGTAGAATACCGGAATCCGTAAAGGATGGCCCGACGGCTGCGTAAGACACAGAAGTATTGGACTTTGAGGCGTCTGTAAAGAATTCTGCACAAGTGTATTTGTGTTGTAGTTCAAGGAAGTATGTACGGATATGTGCAATAGGCGCGTGTTTCGTTACTTCCATGAAAGAAAGATCGCAGTATATAAGCTGCCACCGCCACGGCGGTAGTTGTGCAGCGGGAGCCAATAGACAGTGTTCGGAAAGTGGCACACCCGTTTCCTGAGCTAAGCCCCTCACACGAAGTGAGTAGGGCTGTCGCGTCGAAGGACGGTGGTCGAAAAGGGCAGAACTAGATATATCATTAATTGTGGGGTGTGAGGGGTGTTCGTTGTCTGCGTTCACTTTGAGATAGTATAGAAACGACATGTAAGATCGCTGCAGGTGGAGCGACCACACGTTCGATTCGACGTAGAGGCTTTCCACGGGGCTGGTGCGAAAAGCACCCGTAGAAATACGAATGCCCGAGTGGTGGACAGGGTCAAGCATCTTCAACGCGCTTGCTGTCGCAGACTGATATATTATCGCCCCATAATCTAGGCGCGTGCGTATGAGGCTTTTATAAAGATTCATCAGACACTTCTTGTCACAACCCCACGTAGTGCGTGACAGTACCTTTAGAATGTTCATGGTTTTTATGCACTTGTTCTTTATATACTTTATGTGTGATATGAAGCTTAGTTTCGTGTCTAGAATTACGCCGAGGAATTTATGCTCCGTTTTCACAGGTAGCCGCTGACCATGCAGATCAATATCTGGGTCGGGATGTAGGCCTCTCTTTCTTGAGAATAATACGCAAGTACTTTTTTGCGGGTTCAGGCTGAACCCGTTCTCGTCTGCCCATTTGGTTACCTTGTTTAAACCAAGTTGCACCTGCCGTTCGCACATTGAAAGGTTGCAAGATTTATAACCGATCTGCACGTCGTCAACATATGTGCAATAGAACATATTCCGTGGAATACACAGACGTAGGGAATTCATTTTTATAATAAAAAGTGTGCAACTCAGAACACCACCTTGCGGCACTCCAGTTTCCTGGACAAATATTCGGGACAAGACATTACCCACTCGAACACGGAACGTGCGATTGGACAAATAGCTTTCGATTATGGTCAACATCTTTCCTCGGACACCTAAGTGGGATAGGTCTCTTATTATTCCAAATCGCCATGTGGTGTCGTAGGCCTTTTCCATATCGAGGAACACCGAAAGGAAGAATTGCTTGTGAACAAAAGCGTCGCGAATTTGTGCCTCGATACGGATAAGGTGGTCAGAGGTAGATCTACCCTCTCGAAAACCGCACTGGTATGGGTCAAGTGAGTTGCTGGCTTCGAGGAAATGTAGAAGCCGCCGATTTATCATTTTTTCAAAAACCTTGCACAGACAACTTGTTAGGGCTATTGGCCTGTAACTGGATACTGAGGATGGGTCCTTACCCTGCTTCAGAATCGGAATTATGATGGCTTCTTTCCAGGCCGAGGGGATCTCGCCGGAAAACCAAACAGCATTGTACAGGGAAAGGAGGGTTTTTTGGGTTTCAGAAGGCAGGTGTTTCAACATTTCATATACAACACGGTCGGAACCTGGGGCGGATTTATTGCATGAGTTCAGCGACGTCTGTAGCTCAGCTAAGCCGAAAGGTTCATTGTATGCTTCCTCGTGTTTTGTGGATTTGCGCTCTAGTTTCTGTTGTTCGATTTTTGCTTTGTGTCGTTGGAAAGCTTCCGTGTAGTGTGACGAGCTGGACACCTGTTCGAAGTGTGCACCTAGGAAGTTCGCCTGGTCTTCCAAGCTGTCACCTTGTGTGTTTACTAGGGGAAGTGAATGCGCTTGTCGGCCTGCTACCCTACTAACCATGTTCCAGACTTTAGCCTCCTGTGTATATGAGTTAATTCCCGATAAAAATTTCTGCCAACTTTGTCTTCTTGCCTGTCGGCGAGTTCTCCTGCCTTGTGACTTTATGCTTTTAAAACTGTCCAGATTCTCGGCTGTCGGCGAGTCCCGAAGCAGCCTCCATGCTTTATTTTGTTTTTTGCGCGCGTTTCGACACTCAGTGTTCCACCACGGCACACGTCGTTCGCCAGCCAGCTGTTTCTGGGATACACTTCATTGCGGCATCAATCAAAAAAGCTGTAAAGTAGTCTACAGCTTCATCTATGCTTAAAGCACGCATGTTGGTCCAACTTAAGAGAGCCATTTTACGAAACTGTTCCCAATCGGCTTTGTCAATTTGCCATTTGGGAACCTGTGAAGGACATTCGTTAACTATTGGGGTGCTCAGAACTATAGGAAAATGATCACTTCCATAGGGATTATTATGACTTTCCATGTTAGAAGGGGCAGAAGTGATGGAGATGTGATGCTGAGGTCTATGGACGAGTAGGTATTGTTCGCAAGGCTATAGTACGTTGGCTCTTTTTTATTCAAGAGACACGTGCCAGAGGAGAAAAGGAACTGTTCAATTAGACGACCTCGCGCATCGCAGCGGGAGTCACCCCATAGACAGCTATGCGCATTAAAGTCCCCAAGTACAAGGTAAGGTTCAGGGAGCTCATCTATTAAAGACTGAAATTCATGTTTTTGCAGTTGGTAATGTGGAGGTATATATAGAGAGCAAATGGTGACGAGTTTGTTCAAAAGAACCGCTCGAACAGCCACTGCCTCAAGGGAAGTTCGAAGTGGTAAATGTGTGCATGCTACTCCTTGATTGACTATAACCGCTACACCTCCGGATGGCGCGATGGCATCATCCCGGTCCTTCCGGAAAATAATGTAGCTGCGTAGAAAGTTCGTGTGTTTGGATTTTAAGTGTGTTTCTTGTACACACAGCACCTTTGGTGTATGTTTGTGTAAGAGTTCTTGGACATCGTCGAGATTTCTAAGCAGTCCTCTCACGTTCCATTGTATAATTTGTGCTTCCATATTGGATGTCAGGTAGTGCTGTGTGTACGAGAAGGAAGTGGGTGTTGTTTAGGCCGAAATTTGGAGCTCAAGCAGCAGGGCCGTCGTCGGGCCCCATTATCGGCTTTTTGGTTTTCTTAGCGCGCTCCAGGGAGCTACGCCGCTCTTTCGGTACCAGAGGCACCGGAGTTGTGTCCATTGCCTCGTTTGAGGCACTGGACGCCCGCGTATGCGAGCTGCTGGCTTGTTTGTCCGACCTCGCCTGGCGAGGCGTGGTCGTGAGACCCGACGACCCTGGAGTCGCCGGGATCTCTGGCTTGGCAGGTGGGGACTTCGCCTGGTGTGACGAAGTCTTGGACGCCACCGAGCCGGAGGGCGATGTGCTCTCCTTGGCCTCTACGGTGCCGGAGCTTGTAGTGGCCGCCGGTGTGGTCAGATTCAGAGTAGGCAGGGCAGCCTTCGCTGCTCCCACCATGGGGGCGGGTGGCGTTTGCCTGGGCACGCTGCGAGTGGTCCGGGCAAACGCGATAGGCCGTTGTGGTGCTGCCCCCCGTCGCACCACTTCGGCAAAGAGATGTCCTTGCTGGAAATGATGATGAAACTCGCTGTCGTGCTTCGCGGAACGTTACGTTTTCTTTTACTTTTATCGTGAGTATTTCTTTCTCTTTCTTCCAGGCCGGGCAGGCCCTGGAGTACGCAGGGTGATCACCTTCACAGTTCGCGCAGTGAGTCCCATCACCAGCGCAGTCATCAACAGAATGACCCGTCGTTCCGCATTTTGCACAGGTGAGCTGCCCTCGGCAGCTTTGAGACGCGTGACCAAATCTTTGACATTTGAAGCATCGCCGCGGGTTTGGTATAAAAGGTCGTACAGCAAGCTTGACGTAGCCGGTTTCAATGTTTTCGGGTAGTGTGCTGGAGGCAAAAGTAAGTATCAAATGCTTGGTCAGTATTTCGGTGTTGTCGCGCCTTATCTTGATCCTTTGGACATGAGTGACATTTGAATCTTTCCATCCATCGAGTAGTTCTTCCTCGCTGAGGCCAATCAGGTCCTCATCGGACACTACACCTTTGACAGTGTTCATGGTCCTGTGCGCGCTCACAGAGACGGGGATGTTTCCAAACGCGACTAGATGTGACAAATTAAGGTACTGTTCCTTGTCTTTTAATTCGAGGAGTAGGTCCCCGCTTGCCATCCTTGTGGCCTTATATCCCGTTCCTATGGTGTCTTTCAAGCACTTAGCAACAAGAAAAGGTGAAATGGCTCTAGCTTTTTCAGAATGATTGTTCACAGTGAACCACGTGGTATTTCGGAAAATTGTCGTTGTTTTTGGGCCAAAAGAATTGAGATGCATCGGTGCGTACCCTTTTTGGGGCACGATCGGTGGAAGAGGGGTTCGAGGGTCCCATGGAAAAAGTCGCTTGTTCGGCAACGGCGCCTACCACCCACCACGGAGCCCAACAGGGGGACGTGGCAGAACATGCGAAAAGTCTGCGCAACGCCAGCAGTACGCCGTCACTATAACCTAATATGGTCTACCCAAGGTTGGGAGCCACACACGGTTAACCCTTGCCGCCAGGAAAAATCGGAAGTAACGAGAAGGGAGAAGTAGACAGGAAAGTTCACAAGTGAGAGAGAAAGACGAAGATGAGGCGAGAGAGACAGGAAAAGGCGACTGCCGGTTTCCCCTGGGTGGGTCAGCCCAGGGGTGCCGTCTACGTGAAGCCGGGGCCAAAGAGGTGTGTTACCTCTGCCGGGGGGCCTTAAAGGTCCAACCACCCGGCGTCGGCTCAACCCCCAGGATCCCCTTTTCCCCGGACACGGCAATGCCACGCACGGCTAGGCGTGGGAGGGGGTCGAAACCCCCCCGTTAGCTCGGGTCCGTGGTGTCGCTACACACCAAACGCCTGCTCTCGCAGACGCCCCTGCGGGGAGAGATGTAATATCGCAGTAAAACGGGGTACAAGCGTATATTGCCATCAGGCGTCACACCATGTGAACTGCATAACGAGTTCGCGATTTAAAGCCGGCCACTCTTTGCCAAAGGTACACACATTACTGCGCGTATTCCCTTACGAACACGTAGTGGTGCATCGCAACTTCGAAAAAGTATTACGCGCGTAATTGCTGCTGGTTTAAAGCATGCCACCCATTACAAAGGGCATACACATTAATGCGCGCATTCTCTTACACACACATAGTGGGCACAGTGTTGTCATCAAAGTGCTGTTGAAGAGGGTGGGAAACCTTTACCTTTACTATAGGCATGTCGAGTGTGTGTGCGCGCGTACTTTTGTGAGACCGGGCGGCTGAACAAAATGACAAGCGGAATAGAGCACGATGAGGATGGGGCCGGATATCTCTATCGCGTTCAACTCTTAAAGCGAAGCTTAAGCGTCCCCCAATATTTAGCAATGGTGGTTTGCCGTGCGGTAAGTACAGTAATACTGTACCGTCGTCGTCTGCACGAAGATAGTTTAGGTGGGGACACTGGGGTTAGTTGCTCAATGCGCAGAGTAACTTGATTATAAATGCTGATACATGTGTTTTATAGAACGGCGGCGGGCCGACCGCGGAATGTTGGTATTACTGTAGTTGCTGTATTGACAGTCAGCAGTGCTAAAATAGCCCATTCGCGGCGCAAAGGCATTCATCGACTACCATTGGCACCGTATTGAGAAAATAATTCGTAGTTATACAACGACAGCTCCACTGGGGTCTTAGTGTCCCATTGAAAACCCAGAATTAAGTGGAGCCGCGCAATGCCGAGAAGGAATATTGTCACAAACCAAACTAAAGGGTGAAAAACCTGCTGCACCAGCTACGAATGCGTCTGCGTATTGAACGAAACAACACATTTGCAAGGCAATAAACACAAATTTATTCACACACGTGAACACACGCCTTCACTTCTGCAACAATTATGCCATAAAGGGATACCTAAACATCTGTAGATACCATATACAACATCTAAAAAGATCGCACAGCCGCCGTATTTCTCAAGAAAGGCAGGAAAATCCTGATTGAGAATGGGATCAGGCGAAAAGTTAAAATCTATTCAACGTTATTCACGGCACGTTCACAACAAATATTTAAAGAACTTGAACGGGAAAAATATGAATAAGGATTAACGGAGAATATCTTAGCCGCTTGTGTTTTCCGGACGATAGCTCGCATTTCAGCAATGACGGTGACGAATCACGAAAAGAATAATGGAGGTGTAAACGAAAGAAGCGTTAATGTAGGTTTAACGGTGGACCCGAAGAAAACAGAGATAATTTTAGGCAGCTGGGCGAAAAAGCGACTTTAGGAGTGACAACCTGACTAGAAGAGTATGTATACGCGATAGCTAATTACTAGGAAAGGAAGCTCCCCCCCCCCCTCCCCGGCCTCGATGTTTATAAAGTTTACCAAAAAATAAGGTCGGATTCCTTCGCAAAGGTTAGGCATTCGCAGCGCGTGCCTGGCAATTAAATTGCCGCTTAACGTTTAAGCGGACATTACAATTTTTTCTGTGATAACTTACTGGCCAGAAACCTGAATAAACTACTGCACGCGACCTGAAAAACATTGCTAGTGGTACCACAATATCCCATGAAGTCTACATCTAAACAAGGTACATACGCACTGCTAATCTCAAGGTAAGATTGTAAGAAAAAAAGTCGTGCATGAAAACCGCTCACGTGTGCCCGTTGGATCGGTAAGAACACGAGCAAAAAAAATGCAAGCGCACCGTCGCAGCCGAATACACAAAAAAAATTGGCCGCGTATCTGCGTGCTTCGCTGCAAATGTCGTGTAAAGACGATAGAAGAGGCGCTTTGTGAGATATGGACGCCATCTGGCAATACGTCGGGAAACATGAGTGCTGTGTTGCGTGCTGGTAGTCCCGGCGCAGCAGCAGGCGAAGACCGGCGGTGACCAACGCGACCGGCGGGGGACGCCAGCCAGCCCGAAAACGCGGTTTGGCGCGAAGCGCTGAAGCAGAGAAACGTCCGCACTCAACGAGTACTCTCAACACACCCTTTTATTTACACGTCGCCTGGGTAAAACAGGAACGCCAGAGCGGCGCCCACAACCGGCAGCCTGAAGGCCGCCCACAACGCTGCTTTTTCATTTTTTAAATATTTTTTTTCACCTTCTTGGCCTTCTCAAAACTAAAGTTTTTCAACACCAACCCATGGCATTCGTACAGTGCAACAGAACCGAAACCGAAACACAACAATGAGCTCGTGCGAAGGGCACGGAGGAAGGCAAATTTCAGCGCAGTCGCATTTTCAGCTTTGTTGAAACAGCGCTCGCTAGACGAAGTAAAAGAAGGCACAGGACAGGCGCTGCCTGTCCTGTGCCTTCTTTTACTTCGTCGTCGTCTAGTGAGCGCTGTTTCAACAAAGATGAACGCATACCAACTCGCTCAAGCTTCCATTCTTATGCATTTTCAGCGCAGCTTAAGAAACTAGGGTCCTTAAAATTACGTATGTAATGCATTTTCTATTAAGGAACACGCCACCTAATACTTACCTAGTGATGTTGCACCTCAGATATGCATGATATTTACTTTTTGATCGACAACGTTTCACAAGTATGACCAGCCGTACCAGTTCAAGACGGCTGGCCCTTGGGCAAGTGGTTCAACTTTGGCCGAGTGCTGAATCGAGGGACGTGCCGACAAACCGAAAGACAGACAGAAAGACAGACAGACCAAAATTTCTGCGTTTATGTTCCCCAAGAAAGACTATCGTCTTTAAAAATCCACAGCATATCTACGGGTGGATGATGAAGAGCTTGGACGAAGCTCCTGAAGCAATCATGGTTACACCGTGAAATCTTCAGTGGTTTCGCCCAGCAGTAAACAAAGCGATAGCCCAGTACACCATCAAAGACGTGACAAACACTGCATATATTTATACAAGAAATTTTATTAATCGTAAGTGGTAGCTAGACGTGGCTTCCCTTCTCCCTTCATTATAACGGCTTTATGGTCGGTGAAGTGATGGATCGGTGATGGATCGTAGCGGGATGTTTGAAACGACGAAGTAGTGGGCAGTTCGCAAAGGATCGGTGATGGGTCGTAGTGGGATGTTTGCAAAGACGAAGGAGTGGGCAGTTTGCAAAGGTGGTTACGCCTAGAGCTGTTGCCTTCGACAAAGTCAGCGGGCCCGAGCCCGGCCCGGGCCCGCTGACTTTGTCGAAGGCCCGCCCGAGCCCGACAGCAAAGGCCTGCGAGCCCGCCCGGCCCGGCCCGACGTACGAAAACACAATCCCGGGCGCGGCCCGGCCCGGCTTTTTGAAGGTTCTCTGCGAAAAGAAAACATCGTTTTCCGGTAATTTGGCATTTTATTGAGCATATCGAATATGATCAAACGACACACGACGAACAGTCTATTATACAGCTTACAAACTGTCGTGCAAAACAGCAAGCAGTCCCACGATTCCGGCTTCAAAGAAGTGCGGCGCTATTGCTTTATGTAGCCCGCCGAACTGAAGTTGCGTTCGCTGCTTGCGCTCGTCACCGAAATTGCTATCTTTTTGGCCGGCCTGGCAAGCTTGGGATATCTCTGCTGCTTGTTTTTTCAGAAGACTAAAACCTCAGATGGACAGGCGGACGATTCCATGGAGAGATAATCGGAGAGCTCCCCTTTTGTTTAAAGTAGCGAATGGAAAGGAAAAGCGGTAAAGGGCGATCGCGGAAAAGGCGCTGTATGCGTGCTCGAAAAACAATTCCCGCTGATTTTCTATATTCGGGCTTGAGTCGGGCTTTGCGCCGGGCCCGAGCCCGGCCCGATAAAATTCCAAGTAGCCCGAGCCCGGCCCGGGCCCGAGGTGGAAATGCGTCGGCCCGCCCGAGCCCGGCCCGCGGGCCGGGTCGGGCTCGTGCTTTCGGGCTATCCCGAGCCCGTGCACACCTCTAGTTACGCCAGACAGCGGAGACGTGACAAGGTTAGAATAAGAGGAGCTTCGCCCCTAAAAAAGTCAGTTTCGCCGCAAAGGCGAAGCAATGAATGCGATAGCGATAATTGGAATGTAACGCGAAGAACGGACAGCAGCTCGAAATTGCCAGCGCGTCGCTCGAGCCCAAAGGACGCACGAAAAGAACGCACACAGGACGAGCGCGAACTATCATGCGTCACAGTTCGACACTGGAAGCGCACTGCTCAAACATAAACCAGGACGCACGAAACGAACGAACAGGTACACACAGGACGAGCGCGAACTAAATGTCCCAGTTGTTACTTATTTCTGTTTGAACAGCGTGCTCCTTTCGCAAACGCGGCCGCTGCAGCGAGCGAAGCGACCTTCGTACGCTTTGTGACTTCAGCGCAGACATCGCGGGGAAAGCACAAAACACACAACACCCCGTTGCCCCCCTCCGCCAGCCGCCCCTTTCTTTCCTCGAGATAAGCGCACGAAGGCGACCACGCCCTGTAGGTCGAAGAGCAACGGCGTTAGCAGGAACGGGGCGACGATCTTCAAAGCGCGCCATGCGTGCACATCGCGTCAACAATGTGGTAACTAAGAAAGCATGCTGACGTAAGTGGTGTATACAAATAGCTCGCCGTTAGCAGGCTGAAAGACGGTGCTGTTGGTCGCGCTACCGCCTAACGACGCGCGCTGGAAAGCGGGAGGTCGCCCGTTCGATTCCGCACGTCGGAAAGTTTTTCTGAATTATTTTTCTTTGTGGCTTTCATATACACACACACACACACACACGCACACACACACATATATATATATATATATATATATATATATTGTAAGGAAGAAGAGAACAGAGACAACGCCCTTGCTGCAGTCCGGCTGTTCTTATTCTCTCTCTTCGTTTTCCTCTGCTTCTCTAGCCTAGCATGCGCCCTCACCCGAGCGTCGCTCTTCTTCTACACTCGGCCACGCTGCGAGCATGGAGTCCTGCCAAAAATCGCCCCTTTATGGCGGTGGTCCTCTCCTAGCAGATGGAAACATTCAGAGGTCCTGGGCCACCATCCGTAGTATACTGATGCCTCTGGCGGGCGGAATTGGCTGCCTCGCGGAGGCCGGTCACGGCCTCGCTGTGACTTGCTCTGGAAGTCAGGCGCTGATGGTTCTGGTGGACGCCATTGGCTATGTCGTGATGGTCGTCGCACCGTAAGCGTAAACGTCTCAGGCGGGCGGGATTGGCTCTGTCTGGGTGGCCGCCCCAACCTGCCTTGCTGGGCTGCCGAATACTCTGGTGGGCGACATTGGCTGTCTCGTTGTGGCTGCAGGTCTCGGCCACGCTGCGACCTGGCGTTGTGTTCTGCAGAAGGTAGCGCTAGCGGGCTGCACTGAACCTTCATTGAGGGCCGAAGGTGCCTGCGACCCTTCAGAGAGGGTCGAAGGTGCCTGCGACGACTGTCTGGTCGCAGTTCTGAACGCATTGTAGGAGGTCCTGGAGACTGTATGGTGGCCGGCTGCGAAACCACAGGATTAGAAAAGATGACCTCAGCAACTGTGAGATCCTCGGCAGGCTTTAGCTGTGAGGCCGAGTTATGTCTGCCGGTATGTCGAATGTCGCAGGGCTACCTTGTTCAGGAAAGCGGAGGTCAGCATGCAAACCACCGGTAAACTTGGGCGGTATTGGCAGGTCTATTATTACGCCAGCTTGATTGGTCGCGTGAGCGGTGATGGTTGTTATACGCTCTTCGAGTTCCTTCACCGGTAGCGTCTCAGACACGACAGAAGCTGGCACCTGCATGTGCCTTAGTGAAGGCGAGACAGGAGGCCGCTTCGTCTGCGTTGGACCAGGAGCGCCAGCGCAGTCCTCTCGATGGTGGATCAACATTGGAGGGGTGCCTTGTCCTTCGTATTTTGTTCGCTGAGCTAAATAAGCACACCATACCCGACTCATACCCGCTGCCGCGTATTGACGACGCTATTGACACCATACGAAATTCAAGATTCTTTTCATCTCTGGATTTGAAAGCGGGGTATTGGCAAATCAACGTCGCCGAAGAGGATAAGTGCAAGACGGCTTTCCGTACGCCTTCTGGCTTGTACGAGTTTAACCGTATGCCTTTCGGGTTGCGAACCGCCCCAAGCACATTCCAGCGGGCCATGAATACAGTACTGGGTTCACTGAAAGACCAAGCCTGCGTTGTGTACCTCGACGACATCCTCGTTATCGGTGTAACTGAAGAAGAGCATCTACGAAATCTCGACGAAGTTCTGAAGAGGCTGCATGACGCTGGATTCCGCCTTAACCGGGAGAAATGTCAGTTTGGCATGACGACAATATCCTATCTCGGGTATACCATATCTCAGGACGGCGTGCAGCCCCTTCCTGAAAGAATTCAAGCTGTGACCGACTATCCCGTGCCAACCTGTATTAAACAGCTGCAGGTATTCCTGGGAATCGCGTCGTACTTGCGCAAGTTTGTCCCCAACTTTGCGTCGACAGCTGCACCGCTCACGGACCTGTTAAGGAAGGGAACTCAATTTCAGTGGGGACCATCGCAGGACGACGCTTTCCGGACCCTTAAACACCAATTGACCCATAGCCCTGTTCTGTGCCACTTCAATGAAGAATGGACTACAGAGGTACACACCGATGCAAGTCAAACTGGTATAGGGGCCGTTCTTATACAGCGTGACCCGCACGGACGTGAGCACGTCGTCGCCTACGCCAGCCGCAAACTGTCTGACGCGGAGCGCCATTACCACTGCAATGAACTAGAGTGCCTGGCTGTCGTCTGGAGCGTTGACGAGAAGTTCCGGCACTACCTGTTTGGCCGATAATTCACTATTGTAACGGATAACTCCGCTGTGGCGTGGATGTTCGCTAAACAGCACCTCAAACACAAGTTTGCGCGGTGGATAGTTCGGCTGCAAGATTACACTTACAACATCCGTCACCGCGCAGGAGCACAAAACCAGGTTGCGGATGCCTTATCGCGAAACCCAACCGAGGAACGCTCCCTGCAAGACCGCGAAGACTGGATCATGTTCTCCCAGGAAGAAGTTTCGAATGCCCAACGCATCGACAAAGATTTAGACACCATTATGAATTCCCTATCAGACACGGGCCGCAAAGCGAAATTTGCTTTACGCGACGGCACGCTGTATCGTCGTCGTTGGGTCGAGAAGCAAGACGAACGCCACCTTTTGGTCATTCCTACCTCCTTACGTTCGGGTATTCTGCGTGCCATCTACGACACACCCGAAGGAGGCCACATAGGCTACCGAGCAACATTGCGCAAAGCACAAGAGCGCTTTTGGTGGCCGAGAATGGACAGGAGCGTGCGTTCGTACGTTGCAAGCTGTAAAGTGTGCCAACAACACAAACGGCGTCCGGGCTGTCAACCTGGATTACTAACACCGATTACGCCTCCGGAGACAATTTTTCACACTGTGGGAATAGACCACATCGGGCCTTTTCCAACGTCGGCAGCAGGCAACAGATATATTATAGTCGCGGCGGAATACTTGTCAAGGTTTATAGAGGTCGCTGCCGTGCCTTCCCTTGCCGCCAGTTGCGTCATAAACTTTCTGCGGGACCACTTCGAATGGAGACACGGCCTCCCTAAGAAACTCATCTCCGACAGGTCGACCACTTTCCGCAGTCGTGAGCTCCGTACCTACCTCCGGCAAGCGGGAGTTGAGCATCATTTCGCGGCAGCCTACCATCCACAAGCGAACGGCCTGACAGAGAGGTCGAACCAGACGCTACAAGCTCGACTGGCACCGTATTGTACGAGCAACAAGCCCGGTGAGGCCGACTGGGACGAGCATCTCAAAGCAGCTGCATACGCAGTTAACACGGCGTTGCAAAGTTCAGCCGGAACCTCTCCCTACGAAATTGTCTACGGTCAACTACCAAAGCTTGGCGCTACACTCCCCTTGGACACGCCTGTACAACTTGGACGTTTTGCTGCACGAGGGACACTTTGCCGCAAAATACGAACCGAGGCGCGCAAGAAGATAATGCATGCCCAACAGGAGCAAAAGCGACATTACGACCGCCGCCACCGTCGGGCACCGCCATACCGTATCGGCGATGAGGTGTGGGTGCAACGAGGTACACCGTCCCCTGCGAAGAAACTATGCGCGAAGTTTGAAGGGCCCTTTATTATTACGCAACAACTGGGCGAGAACACTTGGCGAGTGCGGTCCTCGGATTCTGACTCGCGCGCAGACAAAAGGAGGCGCAACAATTTTGCCGTGCATGTGTCGCGTATTAAGAATTGTGTCCGTAGAGACGTCTGAAGTGCCGAAATCTGCTTTTCTTTCAGAGGTGCACCTTTCGCAGCGTGGCCGAGTGTGATGACGAAGAGCGGCAACGGGCTTGGGCGCATGCTCGGGTAGCGCGAGGAAGAGAAGGACGAAGGCCAGAGAATAGAACAGCCGGCCCACGAACAGGCGTTGTCACCTGTTTCTCTCTTTACAATATATATATATAGAGAGAGAGACATATACATATACGGTGCATGACGGCTTCGACGGCGACGGCAAAAATTAGCCGAGACTGTCCATATAATTTCTATCGCAATAAAAGTATGGTCCATTATTATTATTATTTGGTTTGAATGCATAGAAAACACGAAGACACAGAGGAAATAGGGAGGGAACAGGCTGACAACTGCCACCTAAAGGGGCACAACACCTGCCTGCTCATTTGGGAAAGGGGAAACATTGGGGAAAGGAAGATAGGGGGGAAAGAAAAAGGAAGAAAATGGAAAAACGTCAATGGCAAATGCGCGATAAGAAGAAAACAAAAATATGATGAGACGTAAGATCAGTCAACACGTGGGCTTATATGAGGCGAGCGAGTCCAATATGGAAGCACGGGCGGGGCCACTGGTTGCTCGATTCGGTGATTTCTGCTGAAAACACTGTAGAGGTTGAAGAAGACGAAGAAAATGCTTCTTCGTAGCACGGCTCAGACCCCGGTCAATGGTGTGCGTTCCCCCCAGCATGTCGTCTACAGGAATGCTGTTTGAGAAAGGCGTTTGTCAAATTTTCAGTGCATCGCTTGTTGCAATGTGTCGCTACATGAAAACTTTGTGTACACCACGTTGGAACCGCGTTTTTTTTGTATTTCACGTGCAATATAATAATATTAAATGCTACTTTTTCTAAAAGCACGTAGGAAGCAATCGTTGAAGGAGATTTTTACTTGAGAAAGATAATTATGGCACAAAGGGGACGGCGTCGAAGCGAGAACCGGCCCATTATTGCGGGCCAAATTAAACGGCTCAGCCAATAATGGCTCAGTGCCGGCAACATTGAGCCGAGATTGGGCCTCGCATAGCCGCCGTGAACCAATATCGGCCCTACGTTGCGTGCTGCCGGGGCAACAACTCGTGGTGTAACGGGTTGGTTCCTCCTTCGTGGAAGTCCAGCCGCCTCGCCCCCCTGCTCAAATCAGGTAAATCTCCTCTGGATTTGGCCTCCAGTCGCCCCATCGCGCTTGCCAACTGTTTTGGAAAGGTGATGGAGAGGATGATACTGACTCGCATTGAGTGGTACCTGGAACATAACGAGATATACCCTGATGCTTTGACCGGCTTTCGGCGTGGACGGTCTTTTATAGATAATGTTATCGATCTTTTCACGTCTGTACAGCAACAAAAAAGCCTAAAGAGATTATCTGCGGCAATGTTCTCAGACGTGAAAGGCGCATATGTCAATGTATCGCATGAAGCCAAACTGGACGCATTGGGCAACATTAGATTGGGGGGGGCCGTGTCTATCAATGAATTTACAGCTATTTGAAGGACAGAACCTTCTTTGTTCAGACAGAAGATGGTACAACAGCGCAACATTATACTTGCCGCGGCGTACCTCAAGGTGGAGTCCTGAGCCCCCATATTCTTTAAGATTGCGCTCATCGGTCTTTTTGACGTTGTTCCGCGGTCTGTGCATCTGTCAATATACGCAGACGACATGTGCATCAGGGCGTCAGGGGTCACACGTCTACCCGTACGAGCCAGGCTTCAGCGAGCGACAACACTGACGTCAAACTACCTCCACGGACGAGGACTGGAGCTGTCGTCTAAGAAATGCTCAGTGGTTGCGTTTACGTGCAAGGTAATGACTCCATATGCCATCAAAATCAATGGGCGCAATATCAGCTATGAGAAGACCAACCGTGATCTCACCATGATCACCCACGTCTTAAGGTTTCTTGCGGGAAAACCGTGGGGTGCATCTGTACGAGCGTTGTTTCATATGTATGCTGTGTTTTTCCTCGGCTTCATGCGCTTACCTGTGCTGGACAGGACCCGAAGAACAATCGTACGCGTCCTCCAGTCGATTCAAGCTTAAGCACTGAGAATATGCCTTGGGCTTCCGAGATGCACGTCCTCAGCAGCGACTGTCGTCATCGCTCGTGATTACCCCATCACAACATACGTTCGCGTCAATGCTTTACGTATGCACATAAGGCATGCCGCCCGGATTCCATCACACCACCTCGCCTCACTTCCAGTTTCTAGGCCACACTCGGCGTTCAGCGGTATTATTGCTTCGCATCGCACAGTGATTCCTGCAAACTTCACGCACGCAGCAAGACCACCGTTGCCGTTGTTGTGTATACATTTACTGGAAGTCCCAATATCCACTCCCGGAATACAAAAGAAAAAACAGCCCCCATATCCGGCTCTACAACAAGCCACACTATTGTTTTTGCATGAAAAGCACAGTGGACGCCTTCACATTTACATGGGCGGTTCAGTTTCTTCCACAAGCTCAGCAGGGGTAGTGGCCATACCCGAGAAATTCCTCACCATAATGTTCAAGACATCGCATTTGACATCACCGACGGCTGCGGAACTCACCGCCATCCGTGCCGCTTTATAGTTCGTAGTTGAAGAACCGTCACAGGCGTGGTCAGTCTTCTCCGACTCCAAAGCAGCCCTCCAGTGCATTAGGTCACCGTACCGTCATGGACCAAATGAGCAGTTAGTCGCTGACATAAGACTGCTTTATCACCGCGCTGTAGGGTAGCAGCACAGCATAACCTATCAGTGGATACCGGGCCATTGCTGCATCTACGGAAACGACCATACTGATGAAGCCGCCCGGTCTGCTCCTGATGCTCTCCATTGTGCAGCTATACCGCTGTCAAGAACGGACGCCGCAACAAGGCTTCGTTCACTTGCACGTGAACTGACACTGTCACGGTGAAGCTCGACGAAATTTACCAACGCCCGTCTTCACAACTTGGACCCGAATCTACAGCTCCGTCTTCCGTCGGGAATAGCTAGAGCTGAGGAGACGCTCCTATGCCGCCTGTGGCTCGGGGTGGCTTCACGAAGGCCTACTTATTTCGAATCAAAATGGTCAGCAGTCCGACATGTGATAATTGTAGTTGCGAGGAGACAATCGCCCATATTCTCTGTGAGTGTCCTCGCTTCAGTGCGCCAAGAAAATAACTATCAGAAGTGTTAGATTTGACAATCGCCAATTGTCGGAGAAAAAGGTCTTAGGACACTGGCCGAAACCGTCCTCGGCCCGGAAAGCTTTGAAAGCGTTGTTGCGCTTCTTGCGAACAGCTAGTCTTAGAGACAGACTTTAAGCAGTGTCAGTTGTCGTATTATCGTTCTTTTTTTTCTCTTTTCTTTTTTGTAACACCACTTTTCTATCATCTTCTATTCCCTTTACCCTTTTCCACAGCAGGGTGTGTCCAGATAAGATCGAACATGAGGTCCCGGTCACCATTTCCGATTTTGATGAAATTTACTGTAGGTCTAGGCATTACATCCAGAGCAATTGTTTCAAAGTTTGTTTCCCGGAAAAGAAATTTGTTCGCCAGAAAAAAATGTATATAAATTTCGGCCGCAAAAAACACTTTTCTGCCAATTTCGCGATTTCTAAATTTTCAGCGCCTAGGGAAAAAACCATGCACTTCTTGGTCACCATACTTATTCCCCTCAAGGAACAAGTGCAATACAATCTTATCAGTCTGTTATTTCTCTTGCATGTTGAAGCACCTTTGAAGAAAAGAAATCACAAACTTGGCAAATTGCACAAAACACCTGTATTTTAGGAATTTATTGCTGCAAACAAGTAAAAGTGGGGATAATAAAAATCGGTACATATTAACTTTGATACATTCGCTCTCTTTTAAAATAATTTTCGTGGTTTTATCGCGCTCCGTTTCGCTCGATATATGGGCTGAAACGTAAGTAATTTACCAAAAACGTCGAACTTTGAAAATAGTTTTCTCAAAAAGGCCATTTTTAATTAAAAAAAATCGCTCCGATTGAAGTCAAGGACGTCATCTACCATTCTGCATAAAAAACGTTGCATTATTTTTGGTTGCTAACAAGTTATAAGGCGTCAATTTTGACCAAGTCAGCCTAGCGGCCGCGTCGTTCGTTATGTCGGATATAAATTGTCGAAAATATTTGTACGCGACATAATCACAAATCAGAAGCTCCACACCAACAAATGCGCAGCCAGCTGTCATGGTTCAGCAAGCTTTGTCTTGCGATCAGCTGCTTGACAAACCCGCAGCAGCGGCCGCTCGATGCTGCGGGCGCTCACATTACATGAGTGCCGCTTCGACTGCGAATGAGCTCGGCTTGTGCGCCAAACTACGCTCAGAGGACGAACGAGAGAAGGAATGCGTGACTGTGAAATATAAAGGCTGTGAACTGCCAACAAATGTTATAATATGCAATAAAAATTCTGCCGGCAACTTTCGCAGTGACCGCCTTCAGTAGTGCTCTCATGTATTGCTTCCTCTCTTCTGATGGCCTAAAGATAATTAGGTTCATTCTATCAGCAATATATGACACAAAAGCAAGCCATTGACATCTAAAGAAAGCTGTCATACGTGCTTCCGATGGTCGAACAACTCAAACTGTAGTTGTTCTGCATCTCGTGCAACACTTGTGTCAGCCGGCTGTGAAAAGAAGTGTGTCCAAGTCTTTTGCCTTATTAAAGCACCACTTTTACAATACCGTATAGTTGTGCGTCTGCAGATATAATATTCAAAACAAGCCGATCGTTTATCACGTTCTTTTTCGTCTGCGGGCATAACAGGAAAAAAAAATACAATGCGTGCTGTATTGAAGGCGCTCGCTGCCAAAGTTGCCGGCAGAGTTTTCGCTGCATATTATAACATTTGTTGGCACTTAACGGCCTTTAACTTTCACAGTCATGCATTCCTTCTCTCGTTCGTCCTCTGAGCGTAGTTTGGCGCGCAAGCGGAGCTCATCCGTAGTCGAAGCGGCACTCGTGTAATGTGAGCGCCCGCAGCATCGAGCGGCCGTTTCTGCGGCTTTGTCAAGCAGCTGATTGCAAGACAAAGCTTGCTGAACCATGACAGCTGGCTGCGCATTTATTGGTGTGGAGCTTCTGATTTGTGATTATGTCGCGTACAAGTATTTTCGACAATTTATATCCGAGTCTCAGCACATACCGAACGACGCGGCCGCTAGGCTGACTTTTTATGCAGAGTGGTAGATGACGTCCTTGACTTCAATCGAAGCAATTTGTTTAAAAAATATATAAAAATGACCTTTTTGAGAAAACTATTTTCAAAGTTCGGCGTTTTTGGTAAATCACTCACGTTTCAGCCCATTTATCGAATAAAACGGAGCGCGATAAAACCACGAAAATTATTTTAAAAGAGAGCGAAGGTGTGAAAGTTATTATGTACAAATTTTTATTATCCCCAGTTTTACTTGTTTTTAGCAATAAATCCCTGAAATACACGTGTTTTATGCAATTTGCCAAGTTTGTGATTTTTTTTCTTCAAAGCTGCTTCGACATGCAAGAGAAATAACAGACTGATAAGATTGTATTGTACTTGTTCTTTGAGGGGAATAAATATGGTGACCAAGAAGTGCACCGTTTTTTCCTTAGGCGCGCTCAAAATTCAGAAATTGCGAAATAGGCGGAAAAGTGTTCTTTGCGGCCAAAATTTCTATATATTTTTTTCAGGCGAAAAAAAAATTTTTTCGCGAAACAAACTTTGAAACTATTGTTCTGGATGTAATTCCTAGACCTACAGCAAATTTCATCAAAATCGGGAATGGTGACCGGGACTTCGTGTTCGATCTTATCTGGACTCACCCAGCACAAGGTAGCAAGCCGGCTTGCGAACTGGCTAACCTAACCTTCATGGCCTTCCGTTTTTCTTTTCCTCCTCCTCCTTGATGAGAACTAACAGACAATAAAGCCATGTAAAGTATAGGACATGTTATTTGTAGTAGTTATGATATAAATGGGAAGGAAGTAAAGTGGACGAAAAATTGGGGGACCCTTAAGCTTCGCCTTTAAGAGTTGAACGCGATAGCGAAATCCGGCCCCTAGTGCGCACTTCAACCACTAACTAAGTGCATACTTATTAATGTGTATTGTTACACACACGCAAGCAAGCACGCGCGCGAATTGTACAGGCTTTCGATCTAAAGCAAGAGTCGCATGGCCTCCAAGATATACGCCGCGCGCCCGCCCTCTCGGATGCCATGAAAAGTCGAGACATATTTCTCACAATGCCTCACAGATGGCAGCACAATATCTAGCGTTTGCTGCGTTGGCTTGATATGTTTTCCGCTAGATGGACATAGTTGTCCATTTTTAGAGCTGTTTGAAAGTTCATGTGTGTATTTAGCGGCGATGGCTGCACATCCCGACCTTTTTCGACGTAGTTTGATGGCCTCGCGATGCGCCTACAAATCGCCGTATGAGCTCGTTTTCGTCGTGACACCTGCCGAACAAAATGCGTTGAGACTCCTTTCACTACATGACATTCCGAAGCAGCTGCAGGTAACATCGTGGCTTTGTGGTAAGACACCTGCTTGCCACGCGAACGGCCCGGGTTCGATCCTCATGTGACCGAGGATTTTATCGTTTATTTTATTTGCTACTTTCTCGATTTTTCGCTCACGGATGATTTTTCGCTCACAACCAACGGTGCCGACGCCGACACCGGAATTTCTGCGACACGAGCTCTCTAACGCTATCGCGTTAAAATATAACTTGCCGCCGGCAGGGGCCGAAACTGAAACCATCGAATTTCGCGTCCGATGCTCTACCAATTGACCTACAGAGGCGGTCATCCCCCCGTCCCCTTCATTGGGTATATCTGTGAATTTAAACCTGCGAGTGTTGGTCAGCGCCAATCGCACCATTGGCGGCGAGTGTGGAACACTCCTTTCTGCCTGCTGGCATCACGTAGCATGCGATCATTTTACGAGCTGGCAGAAGACCAATAATCCCTCGCGTGCTAACTGAAGGCATTAAGTCTGCCAGAAGCAGACCACCGCTCTGAATCGAGGAAGGAGGGGGAATTTTAAGCGCTCGTTTTTCTTTGTTAGACACAATAATTATGAGAACCAACAGACGATGATGCCAAGGAGTCTTCCTAACGGTGTGAGAGAGCATGGTGGCATTCTTGCTGATGGCCAAGGAAGCCAGACCTGCGGAGTTTAATATGCTTCTGGCTGCCTTCGAAGACGCGAAGCGGATCTCTGGCGCCGTTCTTTCTGCTTCGATTTCCTCCCTGAGGGTGTTGTGAAGCCCTAGACCTAGCAACTTTCTGTGCTAGTGGGAACTCCCAGTACGCATGTGATGATTTTAGATGCGAGGCAGCTTATGTTCGGGGCTCTGTCCGGCGGCGGGGGTGGCATCCGCGCTCCACTGCGCATGCGCCTACTTTCTCTCCCACTCTCCTCCTTTACGCAGGTGTTCGGTCGCATTTCTCCTGTCCTCCCCCGCGCTGCAGCCGCAGCGTAGCCTCTCTTCCCACGTGATGCAGCCGCGCCGCAGCCAAATACAGCCTGTAACCCACTCTCTCCTCTCCCTCCCCCATTTCATGCGTATATAAGCGCGTGCGCTCGGTCGGCTTCCGTCATTCTCGCTTCGCTCCCGTTCAGATGAGTTGTAACGTCAACGTCGGTGCCACTCGGTCACTCAGCGCTTACGGAAAATAACGCACAAACACAGCGTAATGATAACGCAAACACTAAATACAAACCTAACACACTAACGGAAACGCCGAGTGAACGCAACGGAAACTTGGTGTGCGCTTGGTGTACTTGGTGTAATATTTAGGGGCGTAGCTCTTTATGGTCTAGGGCAATCCCTCGTCCCTCCTCCGGCGTACCCAGTAGCGTCTCCCTTATCATACAATAGATGGCGCTGTCCCATAGAGATGCATGCAAACTGCAGTTGAGTGACGATATACTAGATGGCGCTGTACGCATTCTGTGTTGTCGTCGCCATTTCTCGTCTAGTTTCCTAGATGGCGCTGTCCCATAGAGATGTGTGCAATATGGCGATTGGGTGATTGGACACTAGATGGCGTTGGAGCTGCCGCTGCTCCCCGATTGGCTGCTGCGCGGGGCTGCGCCGGCGCGCCCGTTATCTCTCATTCTCCTGGATCGTCGCCGAACGTGTCGGATCGCGCTTGGTGGACCATGGACGATGAGGAGCGCCGGGTGCGGAAGGCCGCTGCGGCTCGTGCTCTTCGGCAGGATCCCGCGGTGCGAGCTCGAGAGGCTGCCGCCAAGCGAGCGCGGCGCCGGGCGGATCCCTAGATGGTGCGCGCAAAGGACGCCGCTGCGAAGCGTGTGCAACGAGAAGCGGATCCCGATACGGTGCGCGCCAAAGAAGCCGCTGCGAAACGGGCTCAACGAGAAGCGTACCCAGGAATGCGAGAGCGGAAAGCGGCGGCGTCCCTCCGGCAACGTTCCCCTGAGCTTAACGTCATATATGAGTGGGCAAAATTTACGAGGATTGACGGTTTACCAGATTACCTCCGGAGCTTCGCCCACTCCTCATCATTCACTTCGCGGATATGGCGTGATTTTTTTTCTCATCAGCGCTTCAGCATTGACCTCCTGTGAGCGGTACCAATTAAGCGCCGATGCGAGGTAATTCATGTGGCTCATGAGGAACGCATGATGCAGCCTAAGGAAATTGCCCTCACTGAGACCGCCTCTGAGGTTCAAGACTATTCTGATTAATCGCAGCATGTTTTTCCGTCTTTGGCTTGATCCAGGCAACACTTTGATTGTTGGTTGCCTTTGCGTTAAGTATTAGACCTATAATCCTGACAGGTTCGACTCGGCGGACCATCTGGCCGAATTTTGCATATAGGTTAATGGAAATCTAGTAGAGAGGGGTAGTGTCTCGTGTTCCAGCGATTTGGTTTATAAAGCAGTAATTCTGAGTTTCACGGTGAGTCTCGTTCCTTTTAAGTACTCTTCATTAACATCCAGGGCCTACTAAGGGGCACGCTCCACGGCCCCGTCGGACCCACACCACACCAAACGGTGATGTCCGCTTTTAGCGCGTGGTTCGTGCCCTCGACTCTAGCCAGCCTTTCCGAGAGACCTTTCATCGCTATGTTGAAAAGAAGTGACTACTACGCCCTGCGGAGTACCCTTAGCCCTAACTTGAACTCTTTGGATCCTAGATGACCAATTTTTATAGCGGCTGTGCCGCCCCTTAAAAAAGAGCTGACGCACGCGTGGAAGCGGAAACTGTGGGTCCGTAACTAGCTCTAGCGAACACTTTGTAACAACTTGAAGTAGATTTTCTATTTCATTTAGGGGAGTGTGTTACGTAACTCCACGCCTGATACGGCACATCATCCACGCTACCACGAGTGGAGCCTCCTTCGCTCCTGCCGCCGCCTTGGCTGTAATCGACAAGAATACCTGGTATAATTGTTTAGAATGAAAACGCTGTTTTTAAGCCAGCTTTTGGGAATGATTTCAATAAGCATTACCTGCGCCCTCGTGTTGACCAATTGCATATTGTGCTCCTTTATGGAGCATTTCTTTGCAACTAGTACTGCAAGGCCTAGTCTGCCATCTCCCTTTGCCGAGATAGCTTGGAATCCTGGAAATGAGAAAATTTCAGACCTGGTTTCTTGTAATAAGATAACGTCCGGTTTGTTCGCCTGTGTCGCGATAAACTGTTTCAGTGGAGCCTTTCACCTCTTAAAACTGGCGCAGTTCCATTGTCATATGATGAGTTCTTTATTTCAACCCGTCATAATTATTTTTGGGGGTTTAGGAGGGCCCCTAGAACGCTACTTATAGTTTGTCTAGCTGCCGCTGGCGTGACTTCCATACTGGCCGGTTCAACACACTTAGTCCGCTCGTTTTCTTGAAATTGGACTCTAAACAGTATAGTTTCATTGCTCTTATTCAATTCATGAAGGAGTTTTTGTGAACGGTCCAGCGAGCGTTGCATCGCTGCCTCCATCGTAGTAGTCTGTTCGGCTGCTTCCTGTGAGGCCGGCCGTGTCCTTACGTTTAGCCGGACGCGCCCACGCTTCTTCCTTTCCCGAACAGGACTCTTGCTTTTTTTGAAGGTTTGCTTTCCGAAAGGCCTCGAAGTCGGTGTTCGTCGTTGGGATTTCTGCCCTGAGGTTAACGTTTTGTTGCAAGAGCTGCGTTACTCTTGGGTCTTCCCAATGCTACGACAACGCTACCTGCGTTACCTTTTTTTTTGTCCGTATTCTCCTTGGTTAGGTTCTCCCATATGGGCCCTTCCTGAATGTCCATCCGAGATTGGGAGCGCTCCTTGGAGCGTGAAGCTCCTCTTGAGCGGGAGCGTTCCCGGGAGCAAGACCAGGGCCATCCTCTGAAGAGACTACGTTGACAAGTCAACGGCGTCAGGAAACGCACACGTCCAGATGCGCTCGCCATGTTGGAGTCACGTGAACGAACTTCCTGGGCCGCCTGTGACTTCTTGGCGCGCCTACGGCGGCGTCGCCTTTGTCGTACTAAGTCGGGCAGCTGGAATCGCTGCTTGTACTTGTGGTCCGCGGTGAGGTGATGGCTCCTGCAGATGGTAGACTGATGTGCACTGATGTTTTCCGGCAGAGGAGGCTAGACCGCATCCCCTGCACATCTTCCTTAGGACACATCGGCTAGATGTGAAGAATACCTGCTAGGTATGTGAAGCATACCTGCTTCACAGATGATGTAGTTAGGCACTCTCATACCTTCGAAGGGCACCACCACTGTCGTAGTAGTCTTGATGCGTCTCACCTCGAACGTCTTCGGGTTACGTTGGTTAACAATCATTGTCCACAGCCGGGCATCGCTGAAGTTGGTGTCGACACCGCGAACGACTCCCTTACATGTGTTGTCCGAGGCGGTCAAATAAGCTGCCTCATCGTACGTGCCTTCCCTTTGGCGTAACTCCCGAACAGCCGCGTAGACACGCGCTTTTCCTCGCCGGCGTAGGAACGAAGAGAATGTTCTGAACAGCGTTAGGGCAGACGATGTCTTTGCCCACTTAGTCCGGAGCTAAGGCCGCTACCATTGCCATAGGTTCGGCAAGGTGGATCGTCGTGGCCTCATCGTGGTCTAAAGATGATGCATATATGGTCTCGAGGCATTTTCAGAAGTCGTGAGGCCTTCACGAGCTGCTTCATTGTGCTCTGTGGCGCGCGTCACCCCACGACCGTCGATTTCCGAGTCTCCGGTCGACCCTTTTTGTTTCTGCCCTCTGCCGCGGCCTAGCCGGGTCAATTCACTTCTTCGCGGTCGATCTCGACCACTTCCAACATTCCAACTTCGGACGTTTCGCCCCACAATGCCGAGTATGCCGAGGCCTACCACGGCCGCTGCGTCGATATTTGTCGTCGTACATTAGTGTTAGCCGATGAAGAACGCTGTTGATAGTTCAGAGTCTCACAAATTGTCGAAAAGTTCACCTGCCGACGAAATTCTAGTATCCGCTGGTTCCTTGCGACAAATTGCGTCGAATCATAGAACACTTTCTAGGATTTGACCAAAAAATGACACATCATCTCACCCTACTGGTGGGATGCGAAAGCATCGCGGGGAGTGCGCATCGAGTTTCCGTTTCGCTTATGTGACTTATGAGACGGTGGTTGTCGAGGCGTTTGAATTACCGCTTGCCGACGCTGACGCTTACATTCGGCTTCCCGAGCCATCCTCTGCTCCGCGGCGGTGGCGCTGCCGCTGCGACCAACCGACGCTGACGTTGACGTTTCGCACACCGTTGCACAGAGAGAGAATGACGGCAGGACAGTGAGCGCGCGCTTTCGCAGCCTCGCAGCTTCAAGATACGCTTGCCGGCGTTGCCATTTACGTTCAGCTTCGCGAGTGTCCATAGCGCCGTTGCGAAGGAGAGTGCAACGGGAGCGAGCGCGCACCGCATTATATACGAGCGCACAACTGTGGGAGAGAGAGAGAAACAGGGAGAGGAGAAACGAAGCGGAGGCAGTGCTGACGCCTCCTCCTCCAACCTCTTCGTGTGGGAGCGAAAAGAGGGGGGAGA
The DNA here is from genome assembly GCF_013339695.2 of Rhipicephalus sanguineus. Classification (NCBI taxonomy): domain Eukaryota; kingdom Metazoa; phylum Arthropoda; class Arachnida; order Ixodida; family Ixodidae; genus Rhipicephalus; species Rhipicephalus sanguineus. The sequence continues at coordinate 39,351 of NW_023614474.1, forward strand.
GTTGGCGCATGCGCAGTATGGGTGAGGACGCCGCAGAAAGGACACTGCCCCGAGCACAAGATGCTTTCGCATCTAAAAATTCCAGCAAAATCATTCGAAGAAACAGGAGCCGATATTTGATTTGCGAGTCCGCACTACTCGGCGCTCTTCGCGTCTCCCCGTCGGGTGCTAACGTTGTTTTTTTTTTAATTTCTGCCACTCACACGAAGCAAGGAAAGACGAAACGGATGGAGTAGACGATGTGGTCGCGCGCTCATGGGCTTTTAGCAGCGGAGATGTTTCACTTTCCTTTTTAACACAAAAGTGTTGTATGCCGGGATCCACCAAGACTTCAGTGACGTATTTCCGTCACGGAAATTACGTCGAAAAAATTTACACGATCAGATGGCAAAGAAAACAAGTTCCGTCAACGGGCATCGAACCCACGACCGCTCGGTCGGCAAACACAGATGCCGGGCACGCTATCCACTGCGCCACGGTCACAGACTCTAAGGGCTTTACAAACGCGCCTTTTATATCTACCACTCTCTGTCGGCGGGATGGTGTTGCCCCCTGGGAGCGGTAACGTAAAGTAATTCGTCATTACTGTGGTCTCCGCGATTAACACCTGCAGCGCGTTACACGTCCGTCCCATTCGGTGCGTTTTCAAGAGAAGTTTTCAATAGAAGCACGCTTTACTTTCGTGTTTTTCCTATTCCTATGACGGAGAGATCAACCATCTTTTTTCCGTGTAGCGTAGACCAGAAAAGCGGGCTGCCTAGCAGTCACTTGGCACAGCTGTGTCTCGCTTTGCACAGAAAGACAACCTCATGAGAGCGTTCCTATGGTCGAGAGAACGAGAAAAATATAGAGAGAAAGAAAGAGAACAGAGGTACAGAAAGAAACACATAGCAAGAAAGACTGCGAAATAAAGAGAAAGAAATAAACAGACAGACAAAGAAAGAGACAGAAACAGATAGAAGGAAAGAAACCATAGTATAGCCTTGTATAATACAGTATGGCAAAGGGGGGGGGGGGGAGAAGTGAGGGTGAGGAAGAGGTAAAGGAAGGGGAGAAGATAAGGTATAGTATAGTATAGTATAGTATAGTATAGTATAGTATAGTATAGTATAGTATAGTATAGTACAGTATAGTGTATAGTATAGTATAGTATAGCAAGAGGTTGGAAAGAAAACTGAGGGTGGGCAGGGAGGGAAAGGGGGCAGGGCAACGCCACCAACGCCGCCGTTTCCTCAGTCTTCGCGCCACTAGCACGTACTATCGGCGACAAATGAAACCCGAACACCGGCAAGCCTTCGCAATGGTATTGTGTGCGCGGTCCAGTTATCACCATGGACAGGCGCGCATATGCGCAGTGTGGTCGAACCCGATGCGCGCGCCTGTCAACGGTGATGACAGGACGGCGCGCGTTATAGAATTGCGAAAGCTTGCCTGTGTTCGGGTTTCATTTGACGCCGATTGTACCTGCTCTATTTTTTCATTTGTTTACTCGCGCGGACGCCGCAAAGTTAACGGAGCGAGCGCGCAGATCGCGTGCTTACTTGCTTTTCTTACGAGAAAGCCGAAATGACGAAGTGGACGAAATACACGCGGAGCTGGCCCGCTTACTTTTACTTTGGACTTCGCGCGACCTTAAAATATAGCCATTTAAAGCTCTCGCCATAATAAAGACTCGAGCTTGAATCGAACGCTGTAGATTCGTCGTGTGGCTCGAGGAATCACGTTACCAGCTATGTAATATTGCGTGGCAGAAGCGTAGAATCGCACCGGACCTCACACCATATGAGTCGCGTAACGAGTGACTTGCTTAAAGCGGCCCACTCATTACGCAGACCTTATCGGTATTACATCATGCTCATCATCAGGCACAGCATGAACAATGTGTGCAACTACAAAGCCTTGTATGGCTGCTACTTAGGCGGGCATATTGCGATGCAGAAGCGTAGTGGGCACTTCGCTACTGCGCATAACGGTGATTTATGGCGTGGTGTCTACTTCGCAACAACGCGTGAATAGGCCCGCAGAGTGTTTACAACTACCAAGAACACCTGGAAGACTCAATGTCAGTTCAACATATCGCCGCATAAGAACGCGCGCACAGCTGCACTCAAATTCCGCATTAGAGAGCGTTATATTCAACGGTTTCGTTTCTTGTTCATTTTAAATTGAAAAGAAAAAAATGGAGATTGTCTCTACAGGCATTTGAGGGTGTAATATATTGCCTGCTTCTAGAGACGCTGAAAATAAAACGCAATTAGGGCGCTGTCAGTCACTTGCAAACACGTTCGACCAGTCCAACTCGATCTTGTAGTGCATTTTTTTAGAGAAGGCGCATTTGGGACGTACAAAAGGCTAATCGTCCGCAATCCCAGTCGAACCCGCAGACATTCCGAAGGCCGCCATTATAACACTATTTGGCCTGTTCGATTATCTAAGCATGCCATTTCATCTTTGCAATGCGGCGCGAGCCTTTTAACGTTTCATCTACCAGGCGTTACGTGGCTTGACCTGCTGCTTTGCCTATCTCAACACTATACTCGCCTTCAGTACCTCTACTGAAGCTCACAAGCATCATATACGTCAAGTGCTTGAGAGACAGCAATTTCAGCCTCGTTGTTAACGGCCCTAAAAGTGAGTTTGGGCTCATGCAGCTGGACTTCCTCGGCCATCGCATCAACGCACACGGCATTCGTCCACTACCTACTCGTGTAACTGCCCATTCGTGAGTTTCCTCAGCCATTCGCCATCAGGAAGCTGCGTGACTTCCTTGGCCTCGCCAACTTTTGTCGTTGTTTCATTCCTCGCTGTGCCGATATACTGCAGCCTCTCAACGACCTTCTCACGGGCGTCAAAACGCCGACTACCCCGGTACCCTGGAACAATCGGCTGAGCATGCATTTAGTGACATTGAAGAAGCCATTGCCGGCGCTACACTGCACGCCCACCCTAAACGCGACGCCCCAACATCCGTCATTGTAGACGTATCAGACACTGCTGTCGGCACCTTCTTGCAACAGTCCGTTGCTGGCGCTTGGCAGCCCATCGCCTTCTTTTCCAAGAAGCTTGCCCCTCCCGAGACCCACGACAGCACCTTCGGCCGAGAGCTACTCGCCATCTACTTGGCTGTGAATCACTTTCGCCGTTTCCTCGAGGGACGCGTCTTTCACATCTTTAGGGATCATAAGACACTCACGTCTGCTTTAGCGTCCACGAGCACATCTTACGCACCCGGCGAAATCAGATAGCTTGCCTTCATCTCGGAATACACGAGCGACATTCGTCATGTCAGTTGCAAACGCCATTACCGATGCGCTTTCTCGCGCTGATATCCATGCAACACAGTACGGCCGAATGAGCATCGACTTCACAGCCATGGGCGCCGCCCAGAAGAATGACGAGGAGCTCCAGCAGCTACAAAACCGCGCCATATCTATCCTCTTGGCTGACGTCTTAGTGCCTGACTGTGACGTGCCCCTCGTTTGTGATACTAGACAGGACGTCCTATTCCCTACGTGACTCTCCCGTTCCTTCCAGCAGTCTTTGATGCATTGCATTCCTTGGCTCACGCTGGCATACGCACCACACAGTGACATCTCTTCACGTTATGTGTAGCAAAACAGCCATTTGGGCTAGTTGGTAACGGCTCATATCTTAAAGCAAATAGGCGCACTATGGGAACAAGGACAAAAGGGAGGAACCGACGACACAAAGCGCACACTCGCAACTGAAGGTTTATTGAAAGAGTACACATAAATACGTTACAAAAAAAGGGGCACGTGGTGCAATTTTCCTCGCCGAAACAAAACAAAACGAGATGAGTATCCCCTTAACAGATTATGAAGGCGCATGCGTCTATACACAAAGGAAGTTCGAAGGAAACCGGACTAAAGAAAGTTCAAACTGCGTGGGGAGGGGGGGGGCGGAGGAGAGGGGAGAGGGGAGGGCAGACAAGTTTAACGCAGTGTGTTGATCAAATTTGAATATTCTATCTCTGTTATGGCGATAGAAGGGTGGCTGACGCATCTATCCCCGCATCTCTTTATGTGAAAAGCTTCACTTAGTTCGCGCGTGGTTTTACCTCGATGCCTAGATAGAACCATCGCGTCAACGAGAAAAGGTGAGCATCCGCACGTGGTGCAGTGCTGGGACAAGTGGGCACCCTCCCCTGACGCCACGGCTCTGTTGTGCTCCTGGAGGCGAATATTTAAGCAACGGCCAGTTTGGCCAACGTATACACGGCCACATGACAGTGGTATGAGGTACACGACACATGTTGCGCATTGAACAAAAGGCGAGGTGTGTTTGACCTGGCACTTCTTATTTTCTATGCACTTCGCTTTTGTTGCTATCCTTCTGTCTATTTTACCGCATACTTTATTGAGTTTATTTGGAGCCGAAAAAACAACTTGTACATCGAAACGATTAGCCACGTTTTTTAAACCATGGGACATTTTATGTATGTACGGGATCACTGCGGGTTTCGACGTGCGCAGCTCCTCCGCCCCCCCCCCCCCTCCCCACGCAGTTTGAATTTTCTTTAGTCCGGTTTCCTTCGAACTTCCTTTGTGTATAGACGCATGCGCCTTCATGATCTGTTAAGGGGATACTCAACTCGTTTTGTTTTGTTTCGGCGAGGAAAATTGCACCACGTGCCCCTTTTTTTGTAACGTATTTATGTGTACTCTTTCAATAAACCTTCAGTTGCGAGTGTGCGCTTTGTGTCGTCGGTTCCTCCCTTTTGTCCTTGTTCCCATAGTGCGCCTATTTGCTTTAAGATATGAAACGTTATGTGTGGTCGAGCATAAACGTCGACGTCCGTCGTTGGTCACGTGCTTGCCTCAGGTACCAGCAGTCTCAAGTGCGTCGTCACACTATCACTCCTCTTGACACGTTGCCTTCCCCGGACGCTCGCTTCAGCCACCGACACGACGACATTGTTGGTCCACTTCCTCCGTGCGGGAACCATGGCTATCTGTTAACCTGCACTGCAACCAAACATAACTGTGGAGTCGACAGCCCGAGCGCTCGTCGCTCTGTGGATTAGCCGCTACGGTGTCCCTTCCACCGTTACGACTGACCGTGGTCGCCAGTTCGACTCAACATTGTTCGCCAATCTATCCCGGCTCCTCGGTGTCCACCACATCAAGAACACCTCGTGCCATCCCATCGACAATGGAATCATCGAGCATTTTCATCGTCAACTGAAGGCGTCACTCATGGCTTCCACTTTGCTGTCATCATGAATCGAACGCCTTCCTTTCGTTATGCTTGGCATCCGCACGTCTCTTCGTAGCGACTCCTCCATAAACGCCGCCGAGCTGACATTTGGCACCACTCTTCGAGTTCCCGGTGAATTCTTCAATGACCCGCTCACGGCATCTGCAGACGTTTCCGACTATGCATACCATCTACGCAACGCTTTGTGTACCGTGGTTTCGCCTCCGCAACGACGAACATCTCGTAGTGTGTCTCCAGCACTCCACGCACGTTTTCGTGGGACGAAGCCGTGCGACCTCATTTGCAGCCCCCGTATAATGGCCCCTTTAAGGTAGTCAACCAGACGCCTAAACACTTCCGTCTGCTCGTAAACGGCCGGGAAGATACTGTTTCCGTCGACCGTCTCAAGCCTGCGTGCTTGGACACCGGCACGTCGACAACGACGCATCTAAGAATCACTTCGGTCTCCCATACGCGCCGCGTGCATTTTACGGCTCAACGGTCCGCCCCTGGCCACTTGCGACACACTCGTGACTTCCTCGCTAGAAGGGGGGCCCTGTAGCTCATCAGCGCGGGCTTCAAGAATCCGACCTGGAAAAGACGACGACGACGAAGCTAAGCACGAGGCGGTCGCGCGTGTTCTTGTTCCCGTCTGTGCACATGTATATGGTTCCAGACGAAACACATTTTTTGTGGTCTCACAGCATCCACATCTGTCCGCCTGTTTCCACAGATATATAGGAATCGATTACAACACACTGACGTCTGTCAGTTAGAAAGCCTTCGATCCACTGAAATGTTTTTATCTAGCTGCAGACTACGTAGTGTTTTCAGAAAACGTTGATGAGGGACGCGATCAAACGCTTTAGAAATATCAAGAAAGATTGCATCGATTAGCAATAACGTATTCATGGAGTCGTGCAAATCGATAACTAGCTCAAACAGCTGTGTGTTACGGGATTTGTGTCTGAAAGCCGTGTTGGTTTTCAAAAAGTGGCTTCTTCGACTGAAGGTGAGAAAATATGTGACTGCATATGATATGTTCTAGACATCTTAGAGCAAACTGATGTAAGTGAAACGGGACGATAATTGTTACCAAATTGCTTGTCTCGAGATTTAAAGCAAGGAATGACATACGCAATCTTCCAGTCATCAGGAAGGCACGCGGAGTCCAGTGACTGCTGGAATAATAGTGATGACAGCTTCAAAAGCTCTGTGCGTATACCGCACGGACCAGGAGACATTTTGCACGGCAATCTCTTTATAGCGCGTGCTACGCCCATTTCTGTTATGATAGATTTACACTCGTATGAAATTGCATGCAATGAAGGCATCGGTGTTTGTAGCGGCAATTCATCAGAGAAAACCGCAGCAAAACGCTGATTGAAATTTTCAGTGGATTCTTCTACCGACTGTAAGTCACCATTTTCACGTATAAGTTGTACGCTGGATTGCTTCTCTTTAGGGTTTATAACCCGCCAAAATTTCCCACGGTAAGTCCACATTAGATTAGGTGGAGTGCAGTTAAAGTGTTTGTTCTTAGCATCATTTATTACGGCGAAAGCTGTTATGAGATCATTTCAGCGGCCGTTTTTGGTGCCGTAGTTGTCCGCCGCCGCCGCCGCCGCCGGTGTCCGTAACCACTATCGCTCGAAATAAGAAAAAAAAACGAAATAAGAAAAACGCCAGGCCTGTGCTGAAACCACAGCACAGTCACAGCGAAAGCTGGAAGAGCGGCGTTTCTAGATCCCATTGTAAGCGCTCTTGGGGCTACTAATACAAGTACACTAGCAAGGTACCCACTACGCCATAAATCACAAAACTCGCAGGATACGTGCGAATATTGATTGTGACTCTTGCTGTGCAGACTCCAGACGGCGTTATAGATGGCCTCCAGCGGTACGGATTTTGGGGCCTTCCCAAGCAGTCTTAACTTTCTTCAACTTCGCGGCAAAGGGCCCGCTGATGACGGAATAGTCGGCTCCAGTATCGACGAGAGCTGTGACGCTGTGGCCATCGATAAGAACGTCGAGGTCTCTAGTTCGTCGTCTTGCGTTATGGTTAGGTCGTGGCGTCGGATCACAGCTGCGTCGGTTTGTTCTGCTGCTTCCATATCACGTCGTCAGATCTTCTTCGGTGCGCGAGGTTTCGTCATCAGGAGTCTGTCTGGTTCGCGTTTAGTTCTGAAGGTTTCGTAGCGGCGTCATCGTCGTCGGCAGAGGATCTTCGGTAGTTCGTCGTACAGTAACCACACCTCCATCGGTTGCGGCCCATATTTTTCCGGATATGGGCTCACGGAACGGCCCCAGTTAGGGCCGCTGTACTGCTGTCGTCGCTGAGGGGACCGGTAGCGTCCAGGCGACGGCGATTGCGGCGTACGTCGTACAGTAACCACACCTCCATCGGTTGCGGCCCATATTTTTCCGGATATGGGCTCACGGAACGGCCCCAGTTAGGGCCGCTGTACTGCTGTCGTCGCTGAGGGGACCGGTAGCGTCCAGGCGACGGTGATTGCGGCGTACGTCGAGGTGCCCATTAAGTTGTGGCGAAGTAGTCGGTGATGTCGCGTGGCAGCTCACCACGCAGTGGAGGCGGTGCGTTGACGGCGAAGCCACGTAGTCCCATCTGGTGGTACTGGCAGCTGCGGTAGGTGTGCCCGGCTTCCCCGCAGTGATAGCAGAGCGCTTGGTTGTCAGGGGCACGCCAAACGTCGGTATTCCTCGGCGTGTAGCAATGGCCGACAGGCGAGCGGTATGGCGTCGGTGATGGCGTCTGGCGAGGGTACTGCGGCTGTGCGGCGTCTTGACGTGGGCGTGGAGGGGTGCGGTGCGTCGGGCTGCAGAGCGTAGCTCAAGGCTTGCGGCTGAGGCTGTGGTAGTTCAGGGACCCCAAATGACAGCCGAAGCTCTTCACGAACGATCTCAGCTATCCAATCCACCTTAGGTTGCTATCTGGGGATCATCTTTTGCAGCTCCTCACGCACAACCGCACTGATCGTCTCGCGGAGGTCGTTGGTTTCCAGCGCTTGAACATCCCCGTAGCTCGACGTGGGCATGCGGCGGTTATATTACCTTGTGCGGATTTCTAGTGGCTTTTCGATTGTGGTGGCCTCCGAAACGAATTCCGAGACCGTCTTCGGGAAGTTGCGCACAAGTCCGGCGAAAAGTTCTTCCTTCACTCCTCGCATTAAGAAGCGAACTTTGTTTCCTTCGCACATGTCGGGATTGGCATGGCGAAATAGGCGAGTCATTTCTTCGGTGTACAGTCCGACGATCTCATTTGGGAGCTGTACGTACATGGGTCTCCAGAAGGGTTTCAGGACTTTCTTTCGGATGGCGCTCGTGAAGGTGTTCAGAAATCCGGTGCGGAAGAGATCACATGATATTAGCGTGGACTCTCGATTCTCGAACCAGGTCCTCGCGCCATCTGCAAGGGCGAAGTAGACATGGCGTAGCTTCTAGTCGCAATCCCAGTTGTTGAACGTGGGGACCCGATCGTATGCCTCCAGCCTGCTTTCTGGATCCTCGCATGGTGATCGGGGGAATGTCGGCGGCTCCCTCGGTTGACGCATGACGACCGCTGTAGGCGCCACGGCGGCTGTCATTGTACCCTGTTGTCGTCTTCGTTGTGATCCTGGTCTTGTCCGGTAGGTGTCCGTATTAGGGGGGAAGTCCTTTCAGTCTGCGGCTGGCTCCACTGTCGCCGAAAGTGTCGGTGTCTTCTTCGTGACGTGGGCTGGGTTCACGGCTTGACTGGGGCGTCTGCAAAATGAATACCCAGCACCTCCACCACATGTCACGTGGCTGTGACGTCGACGAAGACAGCAGTTGGCGTGTTTAAGATGAAACTCTTTATTTGGCCGAACTTGTGGCCGTGAAATGAAAACTCAAACTACAGCAATACACGCTGTACACTGATAGCGGCGAAGAGGGCGTCGGCCGTCGAAAAACTGCTCTGCGGTAAGGCGCGTCGGCATTTATACATGCAGCATCAAACATTCGAGCCTTATCGCTCGTGGCCGCGTTAGCTCGAGAAAAATGTCAACTGTTCGCGTTTGCGCGCTCAAGCAATAAACAGGCTCAGAGCTAATCTGAAAGGTTCCCAGACATAAGGGCGCGGCTTGCGCAAGGTGGCGGCTACGCGTGCAATGGACTAGTTACATAAAAAATGACAAAAAGAAGTGGGCGTGGCAATAGCATTTTCCTCTGCAGGCTGGACGTGGTCAAGCGTCTCGTTACTGTGCAAAGTGAGGGGGCATAAGCTGGGGTTGCAAACAACTATTCCCGCCGCATGCTGATGAGGGCGTAGAACGGCAAATGACAGCGATGTACTGTGGCGGCGACTGAAACCGTCAGATGGCTTGAGCACATCTATGACGGCGCTGACAGGAGGAACGTCAGTGTCAGTGGCAACAACAAGCTTGTCGACATGAAGTCGTTGTGTGTCGGTAGACGGGGCAACGGAAAACACAGAAAGATCCACCTGGGGTGCTATTCTGGACTTCCGCCATTTTCTGTCAAATTTGACGTAGGCGTGACGTGTACACAATGATGACGCAAACGCATGAAATGCTTGCGAAACATGACCTGAAGGGGACATAAGATGCAAAGAAGCGTGCAATGAAATAGTATTTTGTATCTGAAATTTTTAATGCAACAACAAAAAAATAAAAGAAAAGTGAAGCGTTTAGTTTTAAAATTGTGAAGCAGACGATATCGTCTGCAACTTAGCGCCATATTTGGAGATGAGCGACAAAGCCATAGTAACTTATTTAGCCAATAAGCGAGCCAGCCGAGCCAGCGTCGACATTGCCGACATCGTTATTTCGCTGGTTGTTTTGTGTAGGTGTTCTGTGGTTATGTCGGCAGGGGGGCTATTTTGTACGCGTTCTAGCATAGAACGGGGAGGAGGATCGAACAAAAGGAGGAGGGAGAGCCACACGGCATTGGTCGATGCTATACTGACGGTCAAGACGTGAGAATAGCCACAAAATCTGCATAGAACGGAGAGGAGGCGTTGGAACGGTATCCGGCCCCGTTCTATCGATAGAACGGATACAAAACAGTCTCCGCAAATGACTTGGATTGGATCGAAACGAAAGCGGAGGAGTGGGCTACCCACGCATCTCTCTACCGCGCTGATAGTTTGCGAAAATGGCGTCTCCGTTCTCGTTCATGCCATTTCGACATTTCGTGTCGCCTGCGTGGCTGCTGCAGTCACGCAGAAACGAAGCCCCGAGGTAGAAGATGCATTTGAGGTGATGACTGAAGAGGCGGACTTGGTAACGGGGCCCTCGCTGTTCAGCGCGTCGGACAGCTCGCCCCACAGCCGACGCCTGTCCGCTGCCGTAAATTCGTGCGTAAACTCGCTAGCTCGTACGGCCAACTCTCGGTGCTGTTCCGTAAACGAGAGCAGCAACTCTCTCTGATTGTCGGGAACGCGCGGACCTAGTAAGTGCGTGTACTGCACCATTTCGACAACTGAATAACGGTTCCAATCGTCGAGCCATTTCAATTTTACAAGTACACTAATATAATACTAGAAGCACTGGATGAAACAGCGTGGTCGCCAGCGCCACTACCGAACGTCTCATGAAACCAAGGAGGTTATGAAACTGCGACACCCCCTGGCGCTATGTCAAGACATTAACACAAGTTAATTGTTAAGGTCGCCGAGCTCTTCCACTTCAAGCTACGAAAAACAATGCTACTGAATATTGATCTTTATTTAAAATAATTGTACATTTTTTATGCATTGGATACATTCCTGAATTCCCGAGGTCGCCTATTGGCTGTGTGCTCCCTCTCGTCCTTTTGTTCGATCCTCCTCCCCGTTCTAGCTAGAACGCGTACAAAATAGCCCCCCAGATCGCCGAACAGTGGGCCGCGATGTTGTATTTTTTTACCGATCGTCCCCGTTTGGGGAGGGTGGTTTGCGGCTTACTACCGGAGGTACGACGGGAGCCGTGACAGACGATGACAGAGCGCCTTTACCGCCTGGGCCCCAGCAGCAGGCCGCCGCCGGAGTGGCGGTGGCTATGGCGAACTAAAGTGGCGGCAGCTCGAGCTCGAGGCGCGGAATGACAGTGCAGTCAGGTAAGCTTGCGTTTCACTCGGATGGTGTTGACGTTCCAGCTATGCACATGCTTATTGCAGGAGAACAGGCGGAGGACCGTTCGATTTGGTGACGCACGTTTCGGTGGACGACGCCCGCATCGTTACAAGTATGCGCGTCGACTCCGTCTTGGGCTGCGGTGGCCCTTCGTTCCCAGGGCCCGAGGCGTCCAGAAGCGCTGCCGATAGTATAGAGATAAGGAGCTGCACAGCATTGCAAGTATTAATTATGTCCCTTCTGTTCCTTCTGTCTTTTTTGTTGCGGTGGCTGTTCCGCGTCTAGTTTATCTTAAGTAATGTGCCAACTAGCCCAACAGCCAGTTGAGGTAGTTATAACGTCTCCGATGCGCGAAGGATCTTCCTGAAGTGTCGTGATCATTAAGATGGTGCTATATGTTTCGCTGAGGATGCGTAAGGACTACTGTAAGTAAAAGTTACAATCATGTAAATATACATAAGCAGAAGCAATAAGAGTTACGTTTCAGGACCTCACGTTACGCGCGATCAGTTGAATTTGAAAGATAAAGTCTAGGCGAATCTCAATCCACAGAAGTGATCCATCTCCGAAGGTGTTAACTGTGGAAGGCACTTCCACGTTGCTTAGAACATACAGATAAGAAGTGCATAATAGCCACAGATAAAGAAGAGGAATTGTAGTATTTCACGCAGTTGATGTTACATTAGACTGGCAGCACTAAGAAGTGCACAAGCTGCATTCAAAGAGATGTCTTTTATGCAGATGTGCTTGTTTCAAAACTGGCTGGTACAATATTAGAGGCATCCTTTGTTGGCAGCAGTGAATGATAAGACAATGATGTAAGCAATAAGACAACTTGACTGCTTTTTATTATTGCAAGAATGATGAATTGACTCACAATGATGAATTGACAGAAGAGGATCAATTGACTCACAATACATTCTGAAATATCACCTATTACTCTTGCTGTAAACTTTTATAGTCCACCAGAGAAACCAGGACAGAAAGTAGCTACACAGTGCTGTGTCCACGTTGCCCCTTTCGGTACTGGTTCGTTTTGTGCTTGTAAGCGTTTACATAGATTATCAACCACAGCAAGCTTGTGCTCTTGCATGTACGAGTGGCTAGTACATGAATAGAGCTTTTGTACACACCTGCCATACTCGTACAGTCATCACAAGGGTTCGCATTGTGAATAAAGTGCTGAAAACAATGCTCTGAAATGGCATTCAATGTTTCATGCACTGCTGCAAAATAACACAGGCTGTTTACTATGGTCTCAACTATGGTCTCAACAAATGGTCTCAACATGGTCTCAACATGGTGTTGAGACGAAGTCACTATGGTCTCAACAAACTAGTCCTGCTATGATTTGCGGCAGAAGCTTGAGCATGCTTTTTCCTAACTGCTTGGTACAATTAGCATGCTCTCAATGAACGAACACAATGAAGCTTTTGTCAGACTACAATTCCTGCAAGAACACAAGATGGGTATAGGATAAAACACAATGCAAGTGGCTACTTTGTCATGAAAAAAAAAGCAAGAGCTTCTTGTGTTTCTTGTTTCTGTACACATCTCGCAGGAATGTAAACCCCATTACATCGAGTCGTGCCCAGCTGTGAACCACTACAGAGCGTGATCCTGCCTTTGCCTACCCGCCTGGTACATGTCTACTGCAGCCGTGCCGTCACTATTGTTGTTGTAATGGTCCGCATATTCTCATTCGAGTTCTTCAGTGCAAGGGATGTCGTCTGACTCAGGCAGCTGCTGCCAAACACCGAGGTTGTGAAGCACGACACAAGCTGCGATGATCTTCGACGTGAAGAGTGGGCCATAGTATAGTGTTCTGTACCTCTGCAAGCACCGAAAGTGGGGTTTGAGGACCCCACTGCACAGTTATACGACGCACCGCAGTGAAGAGTGGGTGCGGTGGAATCGGGCAGCAGAGGATCCTTCGGGATGTGCTCCAGGGATGGGGTTAAGCAGCCAAGGTTGCAGCGAGTACGCACTATCACCTGTGGAGGACAGTGTTCCAATTAGCGTAATATAAATGTATACATGAATATGTACTATTGGTTTCTCACTTCTTTTAACTTATTCGAAGACATCGTGTCACTGATATGCACTGCTTTCCTTTTTTTACAGCTAGATATATTGACGAAATTGCTTGTCTGGTTAGGTTACATAATTACGGCTTTTGAATTGCTCCAACGAAAAAATGGCTTTATTTCCACGTGGTTTGGAATCAACTCAATCCCTTCGTCAGGAGGAATGACAACGAAGCTACTGAACTGCAACCTTTAACTTCTTTCATAGAAAAGAAGGGGCGAGTGACAGAAGGCGCATCTTCTTTAATGGTAAGGGTGTTGTGCTTTCTTTTGATTGCATGGGACTGATGTGCGGCTGAACATGGTCAGCACACTCAAGACTTGCTTTCCCTTAGTATTTTTTTGTGCTTAGGCCGTCAATGAAAAGTGACAGCAGGTTTCTTTCGCAACCGTTTGAGTTGTTTTTTAGTGCTTTTTATGAACCATGACTGAAATACCTTTCAGTTGTCAGTTGACTTATTTTATTGCTATATAGCACATGGCTGTGCTTGCTTATTTGTATTTTTATACAAGTTGTGCTTTCTACACATAGTTGTATTTATGAATGTACAACATCTATGGCAGCTGTATTTGATGTATTTTTTTTTAGCATAGCCTCAGAGTGTAGCATTTTCTGTATGATCACATGCGTACTATTTATTATTTCACCACTTTATAATAAAGGATCATACAATGTCCTCAAAAAAGCTTATTTCATGCTTGACCTTTCTATTGCACTAGTAGTCTTTCCCATGACCACAGAAAAACAAGTTGCAATTATACAGTGAGAGCAAGTCGGATTATTGTGTGCCGCCTCGGGTCTCAGTATGACTTGCTTTCTCAAATGTGTGCATGAGAGAATTTTCATTCAAGGGGACACGAGTGCCAGTAAAGTAGATAGTGTACGACCAAGGTAGCTGCCAGTAATAACATACGGGGCAGAAATTTGGACAAAGAGCCTTGAATAGTTAAGAACCATGCAGCGTGTAATAAAATTACCATGAATAATGTTTTTGCTACACTAAGACATCACACAAGCATTCTCACGCTTGCATGCCAAGCAGCTATTCACCAACCTGGCCACGGTGTCCACTGCCCAGTCCTGGCTCACGGTGGTTGTCTTCCACATAAAGGCGTCGTGCACGGGCCCCGAGTGCAAGGGCAGTCATCGGCAAGGTTGGTCACATACCTGCAGAGTGTTGTTTGCATTGGAAGGAAGTCGGCAACAGCAATACAACCAGCTACATGCAGAACAACTGTAACTGTGTGGTCCAACGCACTTATTTCTCTCGAGTTGCTTTCGGAGCGCAGCTTCGACATCTGTATCTTTCATTTTATGTGGCAGTTACTGCATGTCTGCATATCACTGTTTATGAAATTAGAGCGCAATCAGCAAGTTTGATTTCCTTGCATGCATTATTTTTCTTAAAAGCTGCCACGATCAAATCTGACGCTCGATGAACTTTTTATGGTGTCAAGTCACCCCTGCCAAAACTAAATAGTGACGGAAACTCCGTTTACCGCGACTACTGCGTTCTTTTCTATCACTGCAGTTGTAGCCACGGCAAATGTCGTTAAAATACTGGAGAGTGGCGAAAAGCTGTCTTTCACGTTCCTCCTTTGCATTCTACTATAACGGCATGCGCGAGATTGAATAAGATGAAATTTGTTCTCACCACCATGACGCTGAGGGCGTAAAAGTTCTTGCGGCAAAAGTAAGCAGACTTGTTGCCATCGTACTTTTCATACGGCGCAGTTATGCACACGAACGTGTCGCCGACCACCTCAACGCAGCCTTCAAATCTTGCATCTATGTGGACATAGCCTTCCTTTTGGCATCCACTCATTGCCGAGGCGCTCGACGATCGCTTCCATGACAGCATGAATCGTGAGACTCCCACTGGACTAGCTCGTCGCCACGTCCTCGTTGTTCGCGATCGCGTCGTGGTAACTACCGGTGGTGAACAAGCGAAGGGCGCAAAGCAATTGTAGCTCAAGAAAAACAACAACGGTCGGGGATCTTCGCGTGTCAGTATGCCGCCTCTCCAGGTCCTGGCGAAGCTCCCCGCACAGCCATCGCACAATGTCCTTCGTCAGCCGGCACCGCACTTGAAACAATTGATCGGTCATCACAAAAACATCGCGGTACTAGCGGAATTCTCTTTCTTCCTGCAGCTCCAGCCACTACACGACAAAGGGCAGCGCCATTTTGCTTCGCTAATCTAGCGTTCTCTTGCGGCGAGAACCGCAACTTCTAACAGGCCAAATTAAACAATAACCTTTTATTTTTACAAGCAAGCTTCATGTACAACACTTTATAATATTATTAACCGAAAACATGCCTGTAAAGTAACTCACGGAATGATATGTGCACATACGTATGTGAGGCTGCACATCGAACAAGCAACTTAATTTACAACAATATGGCGGCCTATTTTGGGCACTTCATCGTTCTCACATTTTAAGCTGCAAATTTGGCAGGATGCAATGTCATATTGACGCTACAAAGAGTGAGGTCTTGTGACGCAATGGGCGCCATAAGTGCAATGTCCAATCGTGTTGCAGACATGGTGGCTCTTCGTTAAGCGAGCAGTAGTTTCGATAAACCGCAAGTAGACCGTACGCGCAGCTTAGTACCTTATTTCGGTTTCGTTGTTCAACCCAAACCTTTATTTCTACACGGCAGGGCAGGGCGAAGCGTTACTTCGGAAAGAATTAACCATTTTTTGTCACGTTACGTCATCGCAGATTCCTGTATCGTAACGCCATTGCAGCGCCACAATACGAACGACCTCGCGTGACCAATCAAATCAGCAACATGGCGGAATTTGACAACATGGCGGAATTTGACAATGTCCAGAATAGCATCCCTGAGCACGATAGCAGTCACTGAAGGCGTGGTGGCGCGACAAAAAATTCTATCCGAGTATCACGTCGTGCGAACACGTCGCCAACACAAGAAACTCGATGTGGTACGAAACATCCTGAATGACGATTCTGGCCGTCCATGCTCCAACCGGTTGAATTTGTTGCGCACTCGCTTTACTGAGCGAAACCCCGGAAAGTGGCGTTGTTAGCTTTCTAGAGCTGCAAAGCGTTCGACTCATCTAAGATATGGCAGCACCGGTATAAGCAAGCGCGAGAGTTGGCAAACCATCAACGAACACTTCTATAACATTGGCAGGGGAAACGCGAGAACTTATACACTGGGACGACGACACAGCTCGTGCCTCCGGAGCTGCGGCCGTCAGTCTCTATCTTTTGTTCCGTGTTTTTGCGCTACCCAGTCGAAGTAATGCAACTTTCCCGTCTCCAGCTGCGTCGGTCGGCGACGCAGGGGTGACAGAGAACGGAGCCGTGGTGAGTATGAGCGATGGGAAGCGAACGGTCGGTACTCGGAAGCACGTTGGCGGTCTCTTTCGGCTGGTGGCGGATCATGTTCAGCTGGTAGTCGATCATATTGAGGTGGCGGTTCTCATTGTGCGGCGTACGGGACCCGGAAAGAGTAGTCGGGGTACATCGGTGCAGCCGAGGTCGCGGCGAAGCGCCGATGACAGAAGCGCGTGGCATGGCCTGAATACACGCAAACCTAGCATATTGGACGGTTCTGAGCTGTGTGCCAGGGATTTCCGTAGCACTGTTGTGTACTAGGCGTCGTTGGTACTCGCACAGGTTGAGGACTCGACAAAGGTAGAGGTCGCGGTGGATTTGCAGTAACAGCAGCATAAGTCAGAGGCGGACGGCAGTGCCTCGGAGACCTGCTCCTGTATAACCTGTTGGATGGCTGGCGCGAGACGCTCAGTAGTGTGTTCCGTTGTCGGTAAATACGACAAGCACGACAGCTGTCGAGCCACTTCCTCGCGCACATATCGTACGATTTCTGGAAGGAGCGTGTTGTGCTCACCACCGAGGGTCAACATCGCGAGAGTATCGTCTGTAGCCGCTGGCCGCCGTGTCAAGACGCGTTGTTTCCGCACATCCTCGAAGCTCTGGCACCGAGTGGCGAGTTCAGACACACGGTCCGCGGGCATTGGCCATGAGCATCTTAAAGGCGTCATTGTCTATCCATTTCAAAATGTGTCTAATCTTCTCTCCTTCACTCATCAAAGGGTTAAGGCGCTTGCACAAGTCGAGGACGTCTTCGATGCAACTTGCAAAGCCTTCTCCTTGCAGCTGTGCACGCCCCCGTAGATGCTGTTCAGCACGGAGCTTGCGTAGCTCGGGGCGACCGAACATATCGGCAATGCGTTGTTTAAAAGCACTCCAGGTTGTGAATTCTGACTGGTGGTTCGTAAGCCAGAGGCTTGCGAGCTCTTTCAGTTAGAAGGAAACATACTGAAGCTTGGAAAGGTCGGCCCACCTATTGCTTGCGCCCACCTTTTCAAATATCGACAGCCATTCTTCGACATCTTGCTCATCGATGCCATTGAAGAAAGGTGGAACGCGGAGGCGTAGCACTGTGGGCACGATGACCATCGGAGGTTGGGTCGTACCTTTCTGGGTGGTTTTGTCTGTAATTTCTGGGAGAACGGGCACTCTCCTGTTTCAGAGTTCCAGGTTGAGTACCCCGCACCTCCACCACTCTGAAACGGGGTTAATTTACGCACGTAGCACTTGAGAAGGTGATGAGGCGGTAGGCGATGAGATGGTGATGAGAAGGTGGTGAGAAGGATGCCTATGGACGCTGAAAGCGGGCGGCGACAACCGACACAGGAATCGCAGCGGTGGTGCCAACGGCTCGCGCTTGGCTCTCGCAGCTAGAGAGAGAGAGAGAGAAATGTAATGCGGAAAGGCAGGGAGGTTAACCAGAAAACATATCTGGTTTGCTACCCTGCACTGGGGAAGGGGTAAGGGGTGACAGAAAAGTTAGAAAGAGAGGGATGGGATAGGGAGGGAGGGAAGCACAAACACACACACACAGGAGTGTCACATCGTTCAACGAGGCGGGTCGCTCGCAGAAACTTCATCAGCGCCTTCGTTGCTTTCTGGCGTGAAGCTCGATCGTTCCGACATTCCAAGATTGACTGCTCAGAGAGCGGCTGGTCGTCGAGGCGAGCAAACACTGCTGCTAAGGTAGTGTTTCGCTGCGGCGTATTGTTCTTCTTCCTCCTTACAAGAGCATCAATATAGCCAACGTATAGGTTGGCTGTAAACATAGAGTGCAATCAAAACAAAAAGATATCTAACGGTAGCTGAAGTAAGCCCTAAATATAACGCATTTTAGAGGTTACAGACGCTTTCAGAAAATAATAGCGTACAGCGCGACCTCCACGATACAACCATCTACAAGGGTTTCAATGTCACCTATATTCCATGAATTACGGTGTACATTTTATCTGTATCAGATACACTGTACTCTTGTAACGTATTGGTTACGAAGTAACGAATAAATGTGATTTTGTGCACCGATAGCAACTGCTACCAAGTCTAGAGTGTACTTGCTGGTTACGATCGGCGAGCGCCCGCGATGAACATGACGCAGTATTTAATATATATCAAAGTAGCCAGCGCACAGTTCAATGGGGCGGAAACGCAGTATGCCAGATAACTATTACTGCTTTACGCAACAAAGTTGCCTAATTACACCGTTTTCCTTACTAGACAGCACTGTCCCATCCCAGAGGTGTGCGTCGTAATAATCGGTATCGTGAAGAGGAGGTAGAGAATAAGATATTGTCTGAACAAAACACATGGTTTATTTTCGTTTTTACAGAATGGCTTTTCGATAACGAGCTTATAAAAATATACTGAGGCAATAATGATACTTCTCTATGTTAAGTCGAAGCACGCCTATTATAATATTAGTTGCCTCCCTAAATATCGGCAATTTTCTTCGCATACCTCCTCAACCAGGAGCTCGTGTTGTATTGTGCTTGAAGTGTGGGGCTCTGAAGACGACGATGCAAGATCAGAAAGCGCAGTTGCGAAAGAATGTAACATCACGCGCGCCGTTTTGTCATTTCAGCGCTCAGAGGATAAAATAAAGCGAAAACACAGCACTCGCTGCTTCACAAAGATGAAGGAGCAGATCAATGGCACAATACTCTTGCTAGAAGGAGCCACACAACTCGCTGTTGCTGCACCTGGACTCATTGCGTAGTTTGACAGTTAAAATGTTCGCAGCTGCAGTTGGCTTGGGCTACTTCCACTGTTTCTACTATGTGATTATAACACACCTTCCTGAGGTAGATTTTGTAGACATTATAAGACCATTGCACAGGTATTGTGGTTTCTTCACAAAAACCGCTGGCCCTGTACCATTTCCCCACCACAGGGTAGCCCAGACGGTCAAAGAACTGGCACACCTCCTTCCTTCCTTCCTTTCATATGATCTGTCGCCGCGGGGAACCTTTTGAGTGTGCAATAGGGTTTCATGCAGAACAGCCCAGACATGGGCTTGCTATGCGGCAGGAATGCCATACTGGACATTTCACTGGTAATTCTGGCTACAAACTTCACTGAAAGGTTGTTCAATTGAATATTCTCCTAGATATTTGTATTTACTTCTCCAGCGCCGCTTGCAACTGCAGCCAGAAGAGGTTGTTCAGCGTCTCACTTGATCCATCCGGTGGGATCTGGACGTACGTTCGCGACTTTAGGAGATACTGGAGCAAGGTGCTCATCTCAGACTCGTCCACATCGTCCTTCTTGATGAACACCATGCCATCTTGCCGGTCGCTTTCAAAAAGGCGATGCTGCGCCAGGCTAACCTCGAACATGCACCAGCGGCTGCGGTAGAACTCGCGACTTATCACGAACAGTGACGTGCGGCTCTGTGCGATAGCTCGGCAAATGTTCTCGGTGATTTCCATGCCCGGAATGAAGTCGCGCTCGGCGACGCATAGCCGAAACTGCATCGGTGGCGACTCGAGCTTTTGCAGGAGTACGTCCCGAACCCAGTCGGTGTCTGAGCCGTGGTATGAGAGAAAACCATCCCATAAGAAGCTGCCGATGTGTCTTTGCCTCCTGTACCCCTTGATGGTTACCTTTAGGTATAGAAGGAAGTACCTGATGTACCAGCGCTTTCGGTAGGCGATGTTGACTAGGAGAGTAGCTATCATGAAGGATATCAACCCGGGAACGGCGTACATGCGGTAGTAATCAGGAGGACCACAGTCATCTTCCCTCCAAGTCACATTAAGGACATCGTACTTGTAGAGCTCCAGAGGTGTCGCACAAGAAAAGCAGTCACTGCAGTTCGGCGGGCGCTTCTGCAGAAGTGAATGAAGATTGTTTAGGTCGCAGGTGAAACAATCC